>NC_072426.2:49787777-50091759 GCF_028878055.3 Symphalangus syndactylus | reverse complement strand
ATGTTAACATACTGGCTATGATGTTCTGTAGTTTTGCAAGTTGTCCCCATGGGAGAAAACTAGATCAAGGTTATATAGGATCTATGGGATCTCTTTGTATTATTTCTTACAATTGCATGTGAATCTACGATCATCTAAATTAAAATTTCAACTAAAAAGACTGACGATATCAAGTGTGTGTGAAAATGTGGAGAAACAAAAAATCTCATCCATTCCTGGTGAGAATGCAAAATGGTACACCCATTTTTGAAAAGGTTTTGTTAGTTTCTTATACATTTTAACTGTACACGTAGCAACCCAGGAATCCCACTCCTAGATATTACTCAAGAGAAATGAAATCACATATTGATATAAATATCTAAACGCAAATGCTTACAGAAGCATCTTTCATACTAGCCAACAACTGGAAACAACTCAAATGCTATGAACTTGTGAAAGGATAAACAAATTGTGGTATAAGCTTACAGTGGAATACAGAATACTACTCAGGATTAAAAAGCTATGCTACTCATACTTACTAAAAGATGGATGCATTTCAAAAGCATTATGCTAAGTAAAATAAGCCAGGCATAATCAACTATTTATTATATCATTTCACTCATATGACATCTCTAAAAAGATAAAACTATTAAGAAATGAAAGCAATGGTTGTCAGAGGCTGGGGATAAGAGGAGAAAATTGATTAGGTTGGTGCAAAAAGTAACTGCGGTTTTTTTTTTACTTTTAATGGAAAGAACTGCAATTACTTTCGCACCAACCTAGTAAGAACCGTTACTTAAGGTAAAGAGGATCTAAATCAATGAAGGATGTAACAACTTCATTGATTGGAAGAGTAAAGATATTAGTAGAAACAAATCAATTCACCCACCACCACATTTATCTGTAGATTCAGTGCAATCCTAATCAAAATTTCAGATTAAAAAAATAATTAAGAAGACTATTATAAAGTTTTATGGAAGGCAGAGGGCCAAAAGAAAAAAAAAAGCCAAGGCAATCTTGAGGGAAAAAGTGGGAGAATTTATACTATCAGATATTAAACTTATTATAAAGCTACAGTGATTAAGTGGATATAATATTGGCTCAAGGAAGGACAAAAAGACCAACCTATATAAGAGTACCTGATTTATAACAAAGTTACCACTAAAATGCAGTGACAGATAACTGCTCAATAAATAATGCTGGATTAACTTGATAATTAAGAAAAGTAAAACTATTTGAATATAAAAGAATATCATCATGACCTTGGGATAGGCAATTTTTATACAATAGGACACAAAAAGCATAACTACTAAAAAATACCAGATTAAATAAGAATCTTTGTTTATAAAAATGTCATTATGAGAGTGAAATGGCAAAGCACAGAATCTAAGAAGACATTTGCATTGCATATGCTATAAAATGACTTAAATCCAAAATATAAAAGAATTTCTACAAGCCAAGAAACTCAAGGGGAAAAAATGTGCAAATTTCTCGACAAGATAGGATATCCAAATGGACAAAAATCATATGTAACAGTGGCTGATTCATTAGTCATCTGGGAAATGCAAATTCAAACCTCAGTGTAATGCTAGTATAGAACCAAACAGAATTAAGAAAAGAAAAAGAGGAAAATGAAATACCAAATGTCGGTAAACATGTAGCGCAATAGAGAGTAAAAATTAATAAAACCACTTGAGAAAACTGCTGGGCACTAGTTGTTAAAGCTCATCATACACATACCCTAAAATCCAGTAATTTCGTTCATATTATTAAAAGAAATGTATGCACACGGATACCAAATATATGTACAAAACTATTGATTGCCGTATTCTTAAGACCCCCAAACTGGAAAGAATCCAAATGTCCATTAGTAGTAAAATGTATTTTAAAAAGTATGGTATATCCACACAGTGGAATACTGTGCAACAATTCAAAAAGGACAAACAGAAGAGTGTAAATGAATTTCACAAACATAATGTTAAGGGAAAGAAAGCAGCACAGAAAGGACATATTGTTTGATTCAATTTATGTAAAGTTAAAAAAGAAACAGTTAATACTAATGGTAATGAAAGTCAGAAGAGTGGTTTTCTTTCTTGGGGGTAATGTCTGGAAATGGCAAGGTAGGTTTCTGAGATTATAGTTATAGCCAACATCTTGATCCAGGTGATTAATAGGTTTGTTCAATTTGTAAAAATTTATAGCATAGCAACTTAGGATTTGTGTATTTTCCTAAATATCCATGTTAGAGTTCAGTGTAAGTTTACAAATGAAATGGGAGTAACAGACATACCCATTAAAATGTAACATCAATTCTATCAGGATATACCATTATCAGTGTTCACACATATAGAACAGTAATGAGTAAAAAATATAGGCACACAGGGGTCTTCTAAACATTACAAATATATTCTTCTAAGAATACAGCCCTCAGAACTTAGCTAAATTTTGCCAGTGTGGTAATAATGGTGTGAATTTAAGAGTAGAAGTGTAAACATGCAGTAAATTTCAAATAATTTCATTTTAAAATTGGCTAATTATAATTTTACTATAACAGCAAGACTGGTAAGCAGAGGCTATATCTTGAAAATAAGATTAGCACAAATATTTGCACAATAAATGAATTTTTCCCAGAAATTCTACAACATAATCCTCAGGGTGTATCTCATCACTACTACATTCAGCCCTTCCTATCTGCAGATTCTGCATCTACAGATTCTCCCAATCACGGATGGAAAATACAATATTGGAGAGATGCAGAATCTGTAAATACAGGAGGCCAACTGTGGGACTTGAGCATACAAAGATTTTAGTACCCACCTGGGATCCTGGAACCAATCCACCCAGGATACAGTGGGACGACTGTAGTTGTAATCCTTCCAACTGCTAGGGCAAAGGAGCGAAAACATTAATTATCACCAAGTTCTCACAGTGTATTTCCTTGGACCATTAGCTAGAAAACTCCATGTAAGTTCATTTAGCTACTGGTCTGTTTTTAAATTCTTCTATGTATACCATACATTTGTGTTTAAACACATTGTTATATTATTAATTTTTTAGAATAAGATTTATATTAATTCAACAAATTTATAAAAAATATAACTGCAGAACACTACAATTTTCATGAAATTACAGAACATACCTTGTTGGCCTTTTTAGAAACCTCTCTTTGGAGTAATAGGATAGTCGTTCATTAGTAAACATAGGGAGATTGTTTCCAGGACTCCTCTTGGATACCAAAATCCTCAGACACTCCTGTCCCTTATATGAAATGGCACAGCATTTATATATGACCTACGCATATGCTCTGTATACTTTAAATCATCTCTAGATTACTTACAATACCTAATACAATGCCTACACATCACTTCATTCAGGTGGACTCAGGTAGTACTTGGCACATAACAAATTTGTTTTTCAGAACTTTAGAATTTTTTTTTCCTAATATTTTATCTGAGATTGGTTGCATCCAGGGACGTGGAACCCACAGATTCAAAAAGCCATTTGTGTTTGTGTATACATACAGCATGTGTATGCTGTGTTCTGGTGGGGAAAGAGGTCATGAAGAAGTGACGCAAGTTTACTGAGTGAAGAAACACACAAATTTTATTTAGAAAATGAATGACCATGTTTGCAATAAACTCCCAAAATATCCACCATAAGATGGCCATAATATTCTGATGATCAAGGAGCACACATATACAAAATTTATTGGATTACTGCAATTCTCAGAGGCACAAAACCTGACATGGTGTGATACAGTATATAATCAGTCACGGGGGGGGAGGGAGAAAGAACATTAAGTCCTTAAAAAGGCTTAGGAAGACATAAACATTAAATCTTTCTGTTTTTCTACCTTCCTTTGGACAGTGTTGTATTTCACTTTCTTCTTTGCAAAATGTTTCCAAATTCATTTGCTCAGGATTTATTTAAGATAATAACTTAAAACAACTAACAGTTGTTTATACTATATGCATATCATGCATGTTCTACTGGTTCAAGGACAAAATTAAAACAAGATCTTCTCTGTAAAGCAAATATATTTATTATGCACTTTCATATACATAGGGATTTTTTGAGTAATATCATACAAGGGATAAAATAAAACTTTTACAATGTGAAATTCAATGTACATTTTAGGCTATTTACATACCTCAAACCAAGGGAAAAATAAAAAGAAAGCATTTGTTTGCAACTACATTTGCTGAGAAGTGTAAATGGAGGACATTAAGCAAAACAAGTATTTGCATAGCCAAAACAATATTGAGAAAAGTATTTACTTCTGTTTTTTAAGTATCAAATTTTTGGTGAGAATTCCAGTGAGGGTGGGGGTGAAGACAAAGAACAAAAATTATTGGCTGTACTTGCAGTACGCACCGATTTCAGGTCATTTTTCCTTCCAAAACCTTTCTTAGAAACATTCAGATTTTTATTTCATTACTGTATTTTTATCACTTTCCTTACTATAAACTCATGATATTTAGGGAATAGACACAGACGGAATGTTATAAAAATGTTATAAGCACATGCCATCATAGTTGTATAGTGGCAACAACTGATTTATAAAATTTAAAGATTTTAATTTCAAAAATATCTATTAAGGAGTTTTATATTTGGAGGACAATTTTTACTTTTTAATGGAGCAGAAGCCATTTTCATTTATAGTATTAAATCCCCCACAGAAACAAATAAGCAAGGCAGGGCATCTCCAGCACCCATCTTACCATCCTTATCCTAACTCAAAGTCATTTATGTTCTATTCCAAAACATAATTTATATAAAAACATCCCGAGGAATACTTACTTTTGAAAATCATATTTTTCCAATAGGTTCTCTTCCTACCAACTGCTTCAAGTGTATATAGTATGGATATGAAAACAGTTAGCTCTTTGAAAAACATAAATCCCTTATGCAATGTCATATCTTCGCCCTTTGGACACAAGGTGCAATTTTGTAAAAACAATAAAATTAAATAAATACAATTTCAATAATTCAAAGTTAATAGAAAACTGGCAGCTTTCAGGGTTCTCGTTCTAAAGAAAAATACATGTAATAGAAATTAGAGCTTCATCCTCTACAGTAATGTAAATGTACTGTATTTGAGATATGAGTAAAGTTGGTTCTAATAATAGTATGTGTTCATATTTATTAATAGACTCATTAACACTTTTAAGGCTACTTTGCAAGAGTCCTATTAAGTGTATTTAATAAATGTCCCATAGGGACAAGAATTCAATACTTGAAACATTCACATCTGAGTTACTAATATTGCCATGTCACCTTAATATCAATTGAACTCATCAACTTATCTCGTAGTCCTTACTATGACTTATAGATGACAGACAAAATGAGTTTTGCTGACTTTAAAAAATAAAAGCAAGAAAAGCCTTACAATAAGATTCAAGTGAAACATTTATCATAATTACACATTTCTATTTCCACGAACAATGTATCACATGTGTCCTTCATATATGAAGATGACATTACTGACCTTTGTTATTAGGACATATTCTAAAGATTTTGTTCTAGAAGTAGCAATGGTTTTGTGCTGAATCTCCAGATTCTCTTTCCTCATTCCTCCTTATCAACAGTATATGAAAAGAACAGAATTTCTGGGTTCTATAAGACTAACAGGCCCATTCTAAGATCAAATCCACAACCTTGGCTTCTAAACTGTTATGACAACTTTTCCAGACATATAAACGACCCATCTAAGCTACAGCTCCACTGATTTAAGAGTAAGGAGACTAAGGCTGTGGGTCACATGCTCATTTGAACCAATTTTACCTTCCTTGTCATGAATTTCTCTCTTAACCCTGGCATCCAGCCCTCCTGCATGCAATTGTACAAAGAAGAAAACAGGAAAGAGTATGAGGATAGAATAGTGCAAATCTATCACTATTAAGTAACAATAAAAAGTACACATGTGCTATGATTGACAGGTGAGTGGTGTCATCTGTGAAAGACAGCACATTTTATATTCATCCAACCAAACCATTAAAATTAATTCAATTGATTTTGAGTGGGGCTATTTTGGTCATGCAGCAATTTACAAAATAGAAACCGCTGAGAGAGAAGCCAGCAAAATTAATTTATTTAGCCAGGAGGAAGAGGTCAGTTTAGTCAATGAATTATTCAGGGATCAAAAATCTACCCTTAGATAGGTGCATTTCTCTCTGCACACACATGTGACTGAGGCATGGCTTTGTCCCTGAGAATTTTCATGCCTCAGGAATGATAGTCTGTCTTCTTAGAGATGGAATGACAAAGTGAATGGAAGGTGAAATTGTATCCCAGCGGATGAAATAGGACTTTATTCTGCCTACAGACTGGTTGGTTGTTTGTTCTGACATGTTTAGCCAGAGATGAGAAGAATTCTACTGGGAAAATCCAGATTTAAACTACTTAAAGCAGCTCCCTAAACTACTATAAAATATTTTTTTAAACTGCCAAGAAATCATTTTTTCATTTCAATGTATAGAAACTGATTTTTATCCAATGCTGAAGGTGTAGTGAACATAGAACAGTTGCAAGATTTGTTTTATTGAGCAACATCTTTAAAGATACAAGAAACAGGCCATACACTACAATGCAATGTGACTGAAACAGTATGTTTAAGTTTCTTTTGCCACAAAAAGAAAAAAAAATAAATACAAGGAACACTGCCTTTTCATATATATTTGATTATGGCACATGCACATTTTTTTATCAAATCTTAAAATACTCAAATTTTCTTTTCAGCTTTTATCAGGGAACTGCAGCATGTATCTGCATTTTTAAAAAGTGCTTATTCCTGTGTAGTGAATACAAAGCACATAAAATTAAATTTTTTTAAGCACAGAGGGTTACATTGAGAAGGCAGCCTTACTATTTAGGCACATTACAGTAATTAAGGTAACTGTACTGCAGAGATCACATTCTTCATTTTTTTTGTTTTTTCAGCAAATTAACAGGCATATGTTTCCATCCAGTAGCTGAAGAACCACTCCATCACAATGTCTTCTGTTTCACAGAATAGGAAACTAATGCAAAAGTTAAAAAAAAAATTAATTTCTACATCGTATTATATAGCTACATATCATTTTAAAACTTTATATAATACATTTACCTCTATATATCTTTATCTATATATTTACCATGCAAAGCACAAAGCAGACTTAACTATTATTTAACTTATAAGCCACTTTTTAAATTCCACAAAATGTTTACCTTAATTCTGGTGTTTCATTTTTAATATGTATTTATACTTTGCCTTTAAAACAGATATCATGAGAGTTGAAAGGGTGCACCATCAGAACTAATTATTTTAAAAACGAATTGCATTTGGGACTGAATTAACTACTTTATTCAAATTATTTTTGAATGACATTTGACTGGTCACCCCTAGATTCACATTGAAGGCTGTTTATTATTAGACGATATGAGGAATTTATCTGTAATAGTGTTTCACCTATTATATCCCTAAAATATATTTACAAAGACAGAAGCAGCAAAAAGGAAAGAGTATATATAATTTTGTTAGAGGAAGAAAAATCATTAAGCAAAGTGGGATAAATATAGCTGCAGTGTAAGCTAGGAAAGACCCCTAATAAAATCTTCAGATTTATCTCCAATATGGGAAATGTGCTTCTGAAAAAGTATCTAAAATATAAAACTTACATACCTATTTTCCCACTAACATCCCCTATATTATTAATGAAGTATCCTTTGTCACAGGGAGGAGAAAAAAATATTTTTATTTAACAAATATGACTAATTTATCTAGGTATAAAGTGCCCTAAATACCAATATTGCAAAAACATCCATTTACCATTTTTCACGTCTATGCCTTATGTGTGAAAACATTACTTGGAAGAGTCTCAAGAGATCGGTCATCATAAAAACTACCTTCTACTAAGTTTTTGACTTCTTTCTGAGTGAAAAGGATTGAAATTAATATTTACTATCTACTATGTGCTACAGACATTATTGCATTCAAACCAAAAAGATGAGTTTGAAATAGCCCCTCCCTCTGACACCATCAAAATTCTTTTAAAAGGAGGACATAACTGAATAGGAAAGAATTCTTAATCTGGGATCCATAAGTAGTATATTAATTCATTCATTAGTTCATTGACTTATTCAACAAATTTTTACTGGGAAACTACCATAGGTCCAAGCACTATTCCAAGTACATGAAATACAGTAGTGAACAGACAGAAAACCCTACCCTCACAAAGGTTGTATTTTTAGTTCAGAGGAGAAAAATAATAAAGAAAACATCTGAAGTATTTTAAATAGTAAGTGCTTTGGATAACATAATGCAGGCAAGGGGGAAAGGAGTGCTAGAGGCAGGAGAATTCTGATGTAAAGGGGTGATGAGGCAGGTCTGGCCCAGATGACATCTGAGTAGAGATTAACTGAGGGAATTGGCCTTGTGATCAGGAAAAAGAGCATTCCAAGTAGAGGGAACTATACTTTTGTTTTTTACTCTTTATGTTGACAAAATATTACCTTTTATAATGGTGTTTCCTTTTTATAGTTGAAGCTAGGGTCAGAACCTTCAATCTGAAGCTTCAGAGCTTGTTTAAGGCTTAATTCTGTCTCTGAGGAAGGGTATCCCTCCAACACTTCCTGATGCCCTCTATCTTGCATTGTTCGTGGGACTGAAACCCTACCAAGAAAAACCTGGTTGCTCTGAAGATGATAATTTGGATTTGTCATTATTCCATTTCTCTTCTTCTGTTCCCCACATTGTTGGTGAATAAGAAACTGCTGTTGAGATCGACCAATTTCCTGCTGAGCTGAAGGTATCATAATTTTGCATTGAGATTCTGCTGGCATTTGTTTAGGTGGTGCAGCAGTCCCGGATTTGGCTATAGGTCCTCTTCTATCGAACTGAGTCATTTCATATTCTAAAACCTTTGGCTGTGAAGAATTACTTTGTTTCGCTTTTTTCCCAGCTGATCCCGACTTGGCAGAATTTTCTGATTTCCCCCCTTTATTTGCTTTAGTTGACTTCAAACTGGGCTTTACTTGACTCCACTCAAATTCACTGCTTGGTGAATTATGACTCTGTCCTAAGGACTGTGTTGTGGAAGATGGGGAAACAATTGACTGTCGACTTCTACTGCGTGGCAATGAATGCTGCTGAATTTGTTCTGTAAATGACAAGTTATGAAAGCTATCAATTGGCACTGTTTGAGCTGTTGCTGTAGATGAAGTAGTTCTCAAAGATGAATTTTTTGAGCTTTTCAGGGAATTATTTGACAGTGATGACTTCTGCCGGTCAACTGTAGAATCTGGAGATTCTGAAGGAGAACTAAAAGCATGAGCTGGCCCATTAGGTAAACCACGTAACGAAGGCTGCATATCCCCTCCACCAGTACTACCAGAGCTATTTGATTTAATTGTTAATGACTGCATTTTTGAAGACACTGACTGTAGAGGTTTTTGCTCCATTGTGTGAACAGGAGATGGTGAACAGCCATTCAAACTAGATGCACCATATTTTTCTAATAATTTAATTATCTGAGAATGTCCATTTTTGGCTGCAACACGCATAGCAGTGCGTCCAAATTGATCAGCATGGTTTGGATCAGCACCATGCTCTAATAAGACCTGCACAGCATCAATGTGCCCTTCCTGGGCTGCAATACAGAGTGCAGTTGCACCTTGGTTACATGTATGGTCAACTACAGCACCATGCTCAATCAGAAGCTGAACCACTTTTACATGGCCCTGCCAGGCTGCAGACTGCAAAGCAGAGCGCTTTTCGTTGTCTGCAGCATTGACATCAGCATGGTATGCTATCAGGACCTGCACCATTTCCATATGGCCTTGCCAACAAGACACATGAAGTGCTGTCCTTCCTTCAGCATCACTTGCTTCTACGTTTGCACCATTTTCTAAAAAATATTCCGCCATTGTAAGCTGATTTTCTAAGGCCAAGATATACAGTGTGGGCCGACCATCAGCATCTTTGCAGTTAACATCAGCTCCATGGCTAAAAAGCAATTCAACAATGTCCCTGTGCCCTTCTAATGCAGCAACCCGCAGTGCGTTTCTTCCATCATAACCTCTTTGATCAATGTTGGATTTGTTTTCCAGTAATATTTGAACACAATCATAATGACCCTCTTGTGAAGCTAATATGAAAGGGATTCGTCCATCATTGTCAATCTCATTTGTTCTAGCACCTTGTTCAATAAGTGCTTCACATATTAATCTGTGCCCTTCAAAAGCTGCCATGTGCAAAGGTGTCCATCCAGCATCATCTCTGTGATTTTCATCTAACCCTCTATCCAGTAGAGTACGTACCACCTCAACATTTCCTTGTGCTGAAGCTATACTGAGGACTGTCCTACCTTCACTATCAATACTATCCACAGCTGCACCCCAAAACAAAAGTGTATTTACAACTGATGCATGACCCATAGAAGCTGCTGCTAAGAGGGGTGTACGACCATTGTTATCTGTGTGATCTACATCTGCTCCCCCTTCTAGAAGCAGGTCAACCACATCAACATGTCCTTCATAGGCAGCTACCAGCAGTGGAGTCATGCCATCTTTATCACAATGATCCACTTCAGCACCTCGATCAATTAAAAGGCTAACAACTGATGCGTGCCCTTTACTTGCAGGCACACAAAGTGCAGCTACAGAGAGTGCAGTCCTGCCATCAACATCCTCATGATTTACTTCTGCTCCATGATCCAGTAGGTGTTCCACAATCTCTCTATGTCCCATGTATGCTGCTGCTATCAAAGCAGTTCTACCTTCATTATCAGCTTTGTTCACTTCAGCGCCATGTTGTAGCAAATTCAGTACAATATCCTCGTGTCCTCCCCATGCTGCTGCTCTCAAAGCTGTTCGGCTATCAGCATCTGCACAATCCACTTTTACGCCAGCATAAAGTAGTGCAGAAACTACCTCAGTATGGCCACCCCAAGCAGCAGATCTTAATGCTGTCCAACCATCTTGATCAGTGTGATTAATATTTGCTCCACACCCAATCAAACAATTAACCACCTTGGTATGTCCTTGTCTAGCTGCTAGGGTGAGTGGTGTATGTCCATGAGCATCTTCTACCTCTAAATCTGCTCCCCTAGAGACAAGTAAATTGACTACATCAAGACTGCCACTATATGCAGCATTAGCCAATAATGTTCTCCCATTTGAATCACACTGATTTACCGAAGCTCCATTATCTAATAATGTCCGAATGGAATCCTCTCTTTCTAAGGCTTGTCGAACTATGCATGATGTGCGATCGTCTTCACTGTTGACATGAGCCCCAGCTTTAACCAACAGCTGTAGCACTTCTTGTTCCTTGGGTATTAAAGTAGAAAGGGAATCTCTGACAGGTGTACCATTCCATATCATCCACAGAGCTAACTCCGCTGTCTCTAATTGTAAGTTTGAGTTAATTAAGTGCAATGCAAATTCTTGTGCTTCCAGTGGTGTTAAATTCTTGGCTTGACAGGTATAACTCATAGCCAACATTCTGTGTCCTTCTGCTGCATTACATAAATACTTCTGAGTACAGTGTTTTACATCCAGAAGCCACTCTGCAAAACTATAATGAAACAGTATTTTTGTATTTCCTAGTCCATCAACAAGAAGTTTGGAGAGGACATCTAACTTGCGTTGAAAATCTTCCAAAGTTAACGACATGTTTTTGGTCCATACCGCATGATATAATTCCGTTATGGTCAAAGGTCGGCAGGCTGCAAGAATCACATTCAAAATAGGCTGAACCTTTGCAAATTGTTTCCTCACAAAAAGTCTTTGGCACAGCCAGAGATATAAACCATTTAGAGTTCCTGGGATGTCACGAATTTCTCTTAACATAATAAAATTTTCTACAACTCCATCTAAAACTCGTTCTAGGTAAAGAAAGCATCCGCTGCTTTTAATGTGCAGTTGGTTTAACATCTCTGCAGTTTCTTTTGTGAGGTGTTGTCGCAAAGCTTCTTCTTGATCTAAACGATGAAGAATGTACTGCTGAACATCCTTGACAATATATGCCTTCCGAAGGTCATCTAAACTTATTTTTCGAAAACCTAATGAAGAGATAAAAAAGTAGATATCATCAGTTGAAAAGGATTGTAGAAGTTACCATATCTTCAAAGAGAATGTCGATATAATAAAAAATAAATCAATTAATAAATTAATACTAATAAGCAGATCAATTAATACCTATTAGTATGTAAATCAGTTTTCTTTTCTTTCTGCAAAAACACACTGATGGTAGAAAAATTTCATTTTCCTACCTACAAATCGAACTACTTATTCCTTTAGTAGCTTGGTGCCTCTCTCAACTCCATTGTAATAGATACTAATTAAGAAGCAGACAGTCTTACGTAACCATAAAAGTACCCAGTTAACATCATCTGAACTCCCAAGCGATTAGGAAAAAAAAGTTGCAGGAGAAATAACAAGTAAGGTTTCTTTTTACAAAATCTTTTCCATATAAATAATTTATATATTTTCACCTATACACTTGAATATACACTAGCCTTAATTATGTGACTGAATATTTACATCCAATTAGAATATCCAGTCATTGTCTTTAAACTACATTACTGTACATTTTATCAAATTAAAATAACTAAATCTCAGACCATCAATAAATAGCCTGAACCAATTAAGATCTAACTTTTTGGCTAAATTATGGTCAAGAAACTTCAGCACTGTAAAATAAATAATAAGATTTAAACCAACCTAAAAATATACTAGCTATAGCTATTTTAAACTCATTTTAAGTTCTTTAAAGGAAGCCATAATTTCACTGTCTAAAGGTAGATGACATCATGATGTACAGATATGAACTTATTAGACAATTGTGTATTCATCTTAACAGAACAAAAAACTGCTAAGTGAATGAACTTACCAAGTCTCTAACATGACCAGATTTGCATTTTGAAGGAATATTCTAACATCTAAAGAAGAACTGGAGCAAATCAAGACTAAAGGAAAAACCTTTTTTAAAGAGGCTGTGATAAACTCTAGATGAAAATCACTATGAGCCTCAACAGCCATGGTGGTGGCAGCAGTTGCAGCAGCAGCAGCAAAAATAACATGATGGACTTGGGAATTTTTAATAAGAGCTAGATTATACAGTGTTTGGTGAATGTGGAGAAGTAAAGAGAGAAGGACGAGTCAAAGCTGACATTAACTTGTGGCTCTGCCAACAGGACTGAAAAAGAGACCACTGAAGGACAAATAATAGGTTTGTAGAAAAAGCTGATGAACTCAATTTTGTAATACTAAGCTTTAAGTATGTCGACAAAATGGACAGTTATTGAAAAATTAAAAACAACCTACCAAGAATAAAATACGAATAACAGTTGTCCTAATATAGCCCTTTGTATATAGATTTATATAGCCCTAAATCTATATAAAAATAGAATCTAATTTTACATATATATGTATATACACACAATTGGTTATTAAATCCTCAACAGAAATAATTTCAAAAGATAAATTTCAATTATGAAAAAGTCACTGCTCACCTGAGGAGGGTTTAAAACATACCTAGAAATTTACAGCAATCTATATTTACCAGTGATGTGAGATGATTTGCCTCCACATCTTTTTCTGTGTGTCCATTTGCTTTTGGCTTTATCAATTCACTTAAAAATTTAAGTTAGATAAGGGAAATACCCAGTACATTGCTAATAAAATAAGTTACTTGAGAAATAATACTATTTTACATTATATAGTGTTTTAAAGTTTCTGAAGCAATGTAATACTTTACATTACTTTAATACTTTATATTACATTACTTGATTTACATGAAAGATCATATAATACATTATGAATAAATATCTAAAATTTAAACCTAATTAACTAAGATGTCATGATTGGAACTTGAGATTATTAAGACAGAAACTCCAGAGTAACAGGTAGGGGTTCTACAGAAAGGAATAAAAGAGAGCAACATTTATTGAGAGTCAACTAAGGCAGCAGTTTAAGTACTCATTATATATAAAACCTCCTTGTCTGTTAAGCCTGGGAGATAAATATTTCTATTTTAAAAAATGAGGAACCTAAAGCTCAGAAAGGCTAAATAAATTGCTCACAGTAACACAGCTAGAAAGTGATAAATTTTGATTGTTTTGTTTGACTTTGAAGTTTGCTCTTTTCATTAAGATAGGAACAAGAATAGAAAGCTGTGAAAGAAAACTCAAGTGTTTGACAGGGGAGTGAAGAGGAGGGAGTAGAGACATAGGATTAATTCTATAAGAAAGTATAGAATTTCATAAAGAAAACTTACAGAGAATTTGTAATTTACAGAATAAATCTCCCCCCAATCTAAATAATAATATGGATTTTAGATAGAAGAAATTATTATGTTCATGACCAATAATAGTTATAATAGTTATCTCTTCATTAAAACAGAACTAAGAATATCTATTAATCAACAACTTAAATATCTTGAGTTACGGTACTGAAAATAATTACTTTTAAAAATTGTAACTGCTGACTAATACACATGTAATCCTCTTATTATGAACACACACAATATATAGCTATCAAAGCACTTTTAAACATAAGATAGGGCTGAAAAATAATCAAAACTTCTAGGGGAATAAAAACATGACTTACTGAAATGATGGACCACCTACCTCCCTATTTCTTTTCTATTCTTACTTGAATAGAAGTATTTTTCTATTCTTTTCTATTCTTACTTGAAATTTTCTATTCTTACTTGAAACATTTCTGTTATTTTCTATTCTTGCTTGAATTATTTCTCAGGGTACCGCATGACGCAGTACTGGTGAAAACAGAGTGAAAGAGAAGACCTGTGCCAATATTTATAAATTGATGCTTACTGAAATTACTTATTATCATGAGGAACATATGAGGATGAGCAATACGAAAATAAAACCTAAAAATATAACAAGAAGTTTAAGCAAATGCCAGCATATTAATATACAAATAAAATATGTAAGCATTAAAATAGTCATTAAAAAGACAATATGGTGACACTGAAAGGTTTGTCAATATTAAATTTAAAAAGCAGAAAACCAAATTGATATATAGCATGATCTCAACTAGGAAGGGAAACATATACAGAATTTAACACAATGTGTTAATAATAATTAAGCACTCATTATTATCTGGTGTAATATTTGTGTATGTTGTCATTTAAAATATGTTCTAAATGGAGCCTGTATTACTTTTATAATCAGATAAAATAAACACAATCTTTTAAAAATCTTGGAGTGTTAATTTTTTGTGCACAAAATGTTTTGAAATAGGCTGCTATTTCTTTCAGTCCCATAACAAGGCCTAACAACTATCAGGCTATGATAATACCCTAGTTGTAGTCAAAATTCTGCTTAGTGCCAAAGTAATTTTCATTAGATTAATCTGAAGCCATTAATGAAAATGCTACTGGTCAGAATAATGAATACATCAGAAAAGTTATAAAAACTCTCTTTCCAAAGGCTTAATCCTCAGATATGAGTAGGTGAAGCCAATTTAGACATAGTAAAGATCTTAATGTTACTGGCTATGATGATACACTTGCCAATTTTAATTTCAAATGCATGCAACTCAAAACACATACATTTCAACTTAAAACATAAGCAAAGACCAGAAAGATATGTGTAGGACATATAGAAGGAAAACTGGAAAATGTAAGGAGAAACTCGAATAAATGCACAGATATGCTACGTTTATGAGTACAAAGAAAGCATATTTCAAACAGCAAATTCTTTCTTATTTAAATTGCAATTTAATCAAAATCTTAATAATTTTTTGGTTTATATCACTGATAGTTATAATTTAAAATATGCAATTACAACCTAGAGGAATATAGGTAAAAATATATAATTTAAAATTATAATAATGATGGCAAAGAGAGCTAGGAAGTAATTGTGCAAGAAAATTACAAAAATTAAGCCAACATTTTATTTGCATAATAATGCTGACAGATAGTTTAGAAAAGCAGATGAATAGTTTAGAAATAGAGTAATAGTACACAGACATATCTATATGTACACACACCCAAACTTAATGTATGATGAAAAAAAATCACCAAGTAATTGTAAAGGAAGTCAATAAATTGCTGAGAAAATTAATGGTTTTACAGATTATTCAAGTTAGAGCTTTATTTCATACCTTTTATAGTAAAAAATAGTGTATATGGACAAGATAATTAAAGGTAAAACTAAGAATACAGAAAAGTAAAGGAAATACATTAGAGGTTACATATAATATACTTCAAAATAATTATTACAATTTTAAAAAGCTGAAGAAAATAGTTGCAAAGAATTGAAAAAATATCAAATAAAAGCCCTGAAAATCAGTAAGAAAATTACTTTGACTTCCCAATAAAAACATAAAGGTCAGATAGCAGAATTTCACGGAAAAAAGGCAAATTGATGAAATAGGCATAAAGGAGAAAGGGTTCAACAGTAAACAAGAAGTACAAATAAACATAATAGAGTATTTTTCACATATCACATTGACAAATTAAAGAAAGACATAATTCAATACTGGTGCAAGTAAAAAGAAACCACCCAACACTTTCAGGTAGGAATATAATGATATATATCCTTTTGGAAAGCAATTTGACAATATGTATTAATAACTTTAGCAATATCCTTAAGTTTTTACCTCAAAATTCCACATCTACCATGAACAGAGAAGCGGTCACATGTTTGTATACAGCCCAACAATTTAAATAATTAATATCCCAAAAAAAGAAGTACAATTAACTGGAGTTCAAAATGTACATACTCTATAATCCAGCAATTACAAGTCTAGATTTATAACGTAAACTTTCAGCACATGTGCACAAGAATACGTGAACAAATATGTTCATGAAGCATTTTTTGTAACAGCAAAAAACTGAAAATGATCTAAATGTCCATGAACAGGATAATGGAAAAATAAAAAGAGATTTATTGATGGGAAGGAGTACTATCTACCAATTAAAACCAGTGAAATGGATTTATAATGAATATGGCTCAAAAATATTGTTGGCTAAAAAAAGAGAATCAAATAATAAGAATAATAGCAACAATATATTTCTGAAGCACTTACTATGTATTAGGCTTTGTCCTAAGTGCTTCATATGTAATTTGTCATTTAACCTTACAAAAACCCTGTAAGAAAAGTAATATTATAATCCCCATTTCATAGATAAGGAAACAGAGGCACAGAGAATATAAATTTTGTAAAGTCACATGGCTCTAGTGAGTGGTAAAAGCTCAGATGGTGTATGGAGTGTTTCATTTATGTAAACTATAAACATACATAATATAAAATATGAGCTGAAAGCATATAAAATAAGTGAATAATACTGGTTTTCTCTAATGAGGAATAGAAAGGAACTGTGACACAGACCAAAAGAGGCTTCTACTGTACCTATGCCTGACATACTAAATGCTACGTTAAGTGTTAGCTATTGTCATTTAAATTATTAAACTTTTACCAACTATATTTTTATCAATAACAACAAGAAAGAATGCCATATGTGGAAACCGAAAGTGCTGCCTTTAGTAGCAAGGGAACTGAAGAGAGACAACCTGATAGAAGGAATAAAGCCGCTTACAGAAAATTATTTTAACAAACTAACAAGATTTCAACATACTGTAAAATGTATAGAACTACTCAAAAGTTATATGGCTAATTAACCATTAACTTAGTATCTCTCCAATTACACTATATATCCTGTGATAGGTCCTTGTTTTACACTCCTTTTATTTCCCACAGGACAAAGAGGAGTGTGTTAATCTAATAGGAGTAACCACAACTTTATTATGGTAGTAAATAAAGAAAAGTAAAAAAAGTAAGAGAAAGAAAAAAAAAAGAAACTCTGACAGTGTACTTTTATATATTATATAGACTGTAATCTCAAACATCAGAAAAAGGTTTAAATTGATCATGATACAACAACATAATAAATGCAGCCCCAAGATGTATAGCAGCAAATATGGCATGAGATACTCCTGTTACTAAAGCACTTAGGAAAAGAATCTCGAAAAAAAGGTAAAGTTTAAATGATCTTAAAAACATGCTAAGGCTTTTTTATATAAATTTCAAAAGGCACAGTTGAGAATAGCTGATAGAAGGAGCAAATGCAACACGCAGATCTTCAACTGCGTACTTTTTCCTCTGAGAAACTAGTTCATTAATGAAAAGCATTTGAGGATGGCAGTAAGTATTTATGCTTACCAGTAAACATTTTAGTAACAGCCTTACTCTGCTTTCGGGCAGAACAGAGAAGCAATAGCCATGGTGGAAAGAACTCATGGTGACCAGCTAAAAGTGCTGCAACAGTCCCAGATAAGCTGGTAGACGTTTGTTCACCTTCAGTAATGTTACACCCTTCATCAACAGAATCAACAAGCAGGTATAGGCTTTGCTGGGGAGGCTTCATTCCCAGAAGAGGGAGTAGAACACACCTGTAAAACACATACACATGAGCATTTTGAATGTTAAGTGGCTATGATGTTAAGATTTATTATTCAAACATTACAGTATTAATTATAAATTCTTTTAAGAATAAAATAAGGTATTAGAACAAAAAATATACAAGTTTCAATTCCTTACTTTAAGTACAACACTGGTCCCAAATAGTTTGTATTTCCAATTACAGCATTTTGAACAATCAAGAGTATGTGGGTGTGTGTGGGTGTGTAATTCAGCATAATTAACAAAGGCATTCAGAACTGAAGAAAACTACATTTCAATATTCCCTTTCTGATTGTTTTGAGTCAATGATAAAAAGTGTGATTTCCTTATGACAAAGCTAAAATGTGTTGCAGAGTGGAAAACAAAACAATCTCTGGGGATCACCTTAATAAAAAGCAAAATATCAAGAGTTCTGTAGTAGAAGTATTTTATCACCATTTTTCTCACAAAATTACTGCAGTTTATACAAGCTCATCTTCCACAAGTTTTATTTTAAAAGACTGTACAAAGATGAACTATATTCTAGATCCCATTTGATGTATTTTCAAACTTCAAAGTAAAGAACAAAGTATTAGGCTTTACTCCATTAATTAATGCATTTCCTATGCGTGTAACTTATATTGCAGTTGAATATAACATTTTCATAAATACAAGAATGCTCATTCATTTTCAACAAATATTTACTTGATGTGTGCTGTGGGGTCAATAATGTGCTGAGCAGATACAACAGTGAAGAGGACATAATCCATCCAGTTATGCACACCAGAAACTTACAAATAATGTGTTCTAAAAGTGTATTTTCTTAGTCTTTCAATATAATAGCCACCAAGATCTAATTTATCACCATGCAAGAATCAATCATTTGTTTTTAAAAAATCTCAAATATCCTGTAACATCACCACTGTAGGCCAACCTACCTCAATTCTTCGTCTCTTTTACCTGGGCTACCCTAACAATCTACATGCCTCCAACAGCTGGCCTCCTGTGAGTTTCTACTGCAGCCAGGGTCACTTCAAATGTTATTCCAGCCAGACTAGCCTTCTTTCAATGACTTCATGAGACACAACTACACATGGGCCTTTTCATTTGCAGTTTCCTCTGCCTGGCATGCACTTCTCATCTCTCTTCATGTAGTTATCTTCAATTTTATGTTGAGAGTAACCTTCTCAAGGTCAAATCCCTATTACATGCTTCCATAACATCAAATACAGTAGTTCTTTTCCACTCTACTAACAAATTTGCAATTTTATATTTAATTATGTAGTGTCTTTTTAAAATTTCTCTTTAGCTGTAAGCATCAAGAGAAGAGAGACTAAATTGGTTTTACTCATCAGTATAACCCTAGAACCTAGCATAGTGCCCACAGTAGAACCTAAAGACTTGACATTGTTGCAAGCTAGAATGGAAAATGAATTAACTTCAATGCACTGTTCTCAGTGCTATAATAAAAAGCAGTAAAATTACTAACAAGATAAGAAGAAATGACCAACTCAAGTGCAGTAGGCAGGGAAAGAAGAGAATGTCAGAATAATATTCATATATTAGGTGCTCAAGATGAACTAAGTTTTGAGGAACCAATCATACTGCTACAGGAGGGTAGAGGGAAGGTGGGGTAATCCTGGCAAGGAACATGCTGAGTTTGGGAAAACCTACTCTATTGTATCTTACACATATATTTTGACCATTATGAGCACAAAGATGGCTGATGAAAAATCAGTAACGTAATCATATAGTACAATATATAGAGAACACAATATACTAGAATAATGTACATAATAAGTACCACTTCAGATATAGCACACAGGAAGCCATCTTAAGTTACTTTTGACAGGGAAAGTGTGGGGGAAGAGGTCAGGGAAATTGGGAATTGAGGTTGGTAAGGTAATGAGCCAGAAGAAGGAGTTTAGTCAGGAGAAATAGCTGGGGGTAGGGGAGGACACACAGGAAAGAAAATCTAGTTGAGGCAACAGCACATGCAAAGACTTAAAGAAGAGAAAAATCAGTGAAGTATGGAAGAAAGAATTATGAGAAGCATGAAAATGAGTAAATGCTGGGTATTATTATAAATTGTGGGCTTTGCTCTAAGGGTATTAAGGAGCCACTGTAATATTTTAAGCAGAAAATTGATATGTTTATATTGGAGTTTAGAAAGATAACTCTGGTATATGTGAAGGAAAATCTGATGTACGGTAAGTCTAGAAGGAAAGAGTGAGATATGAGGCCAATGCTTAGAACTTAGAAAAAAAAAATCTCCATCCAGAACTACCACTATCACCAAGGCCATCACTGCCAACTTTAATTCAGTGCTCTTTACGCTTTAAGTACTTCACACATCCATTAACTCATCTGATTCTCACATTAATTCTTTAAGGTGGGTACTATTATAATACTCATTTCCAGGAAAGGTAATCAAGGCACAAGAGGATCAGTCACTTGTTACTTTATAAGTGGTAAGAAAGGGATTCAAGTCCAAGGTCTGGTTCCAGAACCTACACAAGGGGGACTATCTATCCTGGTTTGCCTGGGACATTCCCAGTTTCAAGTACTGTGTCTCAGGACCCAGCCCCACCTCTTCCCAATCTCCTTCTCCCCTAGTCCTGGGCACATCATAGTGGGGGGCACCCTAGTCTCCACTCTTACCCACTATGGTCCACTGACTAGCCATAACCAATATGAGAAAGCAAATTATAAATTAGTAGCAGTGGGGATAGCAAAAAGTAGACAGATTTGAAAGAAATTTGGTGAGCAATATTAATAGGATTTAGTGATTATCTCCTTTCTTTTGCCTATTCCAGGATATTGGCTCTTCTTTACCTAGTTTCTTATAGTGGAAATTGAAGTCATTTTTCATACTTTCCTCCTCCTCTAATATAATCCTTTAATGCTGTTAATTTCCCTCTAAGCATTTTCAGTATCATCCACTTAAAAATAATTTCCCTTTGATTTCTTCTTTAAAATATCCATTATTTAGAAGTGAGTTATATAGCTTTCAAATAATTGAGAATGTCCCAGTTATCTTTATCTGTATTAGCACAGTTTAATACAATTGTATCAGATAACATGTTTTGTGTAACTTCCACAGCTTCAAATTTATTGTGACTTATTTTATGGCCCAGAGTATATCTATCCTAGCAAATGCTGTGTATGCACTTAAAAAGAATGCATACACTATTGTTGCTGGGCAGACTGTTCTGTAATTGACAATTAGGTTCATTTGGTAACAGTATTGTCCAAGGGTCCTATGTACTTACTGATTTTTGGTTTATTTACTTTATCAGTTGTTAAAAAGGGAGTGTTAAGATATTTGAATATAAGTGTCTACTTCTTAAAATAGTGTTAGTTTTGCTTCCTATATTTTGAAGTTCTGTTTTAAGGGCTACAAATGTTATGATTGTTACATCCTCTTAAGTAACTGGCCCCTGTATCATTAGGAAATGACTCTATATCTAGTAATAGTCTTTTCTCCAAAATCTACTTTGTCTGATATTAATGTAAGCACACCACATTTATTTTAATTAGGGTTAGCATGGCATATACTTTTTTATTTTTTTATATTTAAGCTATTTGCCTCTTTATATGTGAAGTGAAATTTTTATAGGCAACATATAATTAAATCTTGTATTTTTACCCAGTCAAATTCCATCCTTTAATTAAGATATTTATCATTTACACTTAATGTAGTTGTTAATAGTGTACAGTTTAAATCTATCACGATTTTGTCCACATAATTTTGTAATATACATGTATGTCAGTAGGATATATTACTAGGAATAGAATTTTTAGATTAAGGGACGCCTTTATGTATATTTTGATAGATATTGCCAAAGCGATGCTGTCCTTATAAATTTTATATATATACACACACATACACACATACATATATACTCACACACATAATGTATATATATACTCATATATGTAATGTGTGTGTACATATTTATCACACATATATATGTATATATTTATACACACACAGGCAACAGTTGTGTAACAGTAGGTGTTTTCCTAGCCCCTCCATAATAGTGATTAATGTTATTTACTTTTTCTACACCTAGGTGAAAAACGGCATCCTCATAATAGTTAAAAAAACTACATAATACATATATTAATATTATATACTATATAACATATAATAGTTGTACATATTTTGGGAGTACAAAATATGTGATATTTTGATACCTACATGCAATGTGTAATGATCAAATCAGGGTAATCCTGGTACCTATCACCTCAAACATTTATATCTTCTGTGTATTAAGAATATTACAATTCTTCTTTTCTAGCTATTTTGAAATGTAATAAATTGTTAACTAGTCTTATTGAATACTAGAACATATTCCTTCTATTTATGTACCCCTTCATGCTTTTAATTTATAATTCCCAACCATAAGGGCAATCATATTCACATGTGCCTAAGAATCATATTTCTTTTTCTTTAAATTGTGTTTTCATACACTTTACCCATTTCCCCAAAGACTGCTAATTTTTCTCTTATTGGCACTCTCTGAGTGTTAAGAAATTGAGATAGTGCCACTCTACTCCAGCCTGGGTGACAGAGTGAGACTGTCTCAAAAAAAGAAAAGAAAAAAAAGAAATTGTTTGTTGTATGTAATACAATTTTTTCCCACCATTTGTCATTTTTCTTTTGACTTTTTGAAAGGATTTTTTTGGACATGCACAATTTCTTTTCTTTTTGTTATTTTTACTTTTATATAGATAACACATCAGTCTTTTTTTTTTTTTTTTTCCGTTTATAGCTTCTAAGTTTTATGTCACATTTCTGAGGGGATTCCCCAGTTCAGTGATAATAAGAAAAGATTTTTGCTATGTTCCATCTCATTCTGTTGTTTCACCAACTCTTTTCCAAGCACTTAACATCTCTGCTTCATACAACTGTTTAACTCGGGTAATCATTCATTAATTGTTTTCATTTAAGGCAATATATTTGGTCAAAGATTCCTTTTGTTCAATGAAAACATTTTTTATGGTGTTTCTTATGCCCTGTTTTTCACATTCCTTCCCCATTTGTTCCTGAGATATATTTTATGTATCCTGTGATAGCTCTTTTTGAGTAAATTCTTTCTGGATCAGCAATTAAAAGTTTAGTGTATGCAGTGTCTAGGCTAGCAAGAAGTCTCCTTATGCATCAGAGTTATAGGTATGAACAATTTCTTTGAGCTTTGACTTCTCCCTAGCCAATTAAGATCAAAAGCTACGGGGATGTACACAACCCGTAGAGTTTACTACATCCAATACCTTTTACTACACCCAGTACTACACTCAATACCTTCCTCCTGCACATACATGGCTCATCTGTGTGACGCATTCTGCCCTGCCCTCTTCGTTCTTTTTTTTTTTTGGTTGATGTTTTTATTAAAATGGACCATTAACTTATATCTCACACAAAACTGCAAGCTACATTCAATTACAGGTACATTAAAGGTGTAAATGTAACGAACAAGGCAATAAAACTTATAGAAACAATATAGGAAAATAACTTTATGGCATCACAGTAAAGGATAATTTCTTTTTTTTAATTTTCTTTTATTATTATTATACTTTAAGTTTTAGGGTACATGTGCACAATGTGCAGGTTTGTTACATATGTATACATGTGCCATGTTGGTGTGCTGCACCCATTAACTCGTCATTTAGCATTAGGTATATCTCCTAATGCTATCCCTCCTCCCTCCCCCTACCCCACAACAGTCCCCGGAGTGTGATGTTCCCCTTCCTGTGTCCATGTGTTCTCATTGTTCAATTCCCACCTATGAGTGAGAACATGCGGTGTTTGGTTTTTTGTCCTTGCGATAGTTTACTGAGAATGATGATTTCCAGTTTCATCCATGTCTCTACAAAGGACATGAACTCATCATTTTTTATGGCTGCATAGTATTCCATGGTGTATATGTGCCACATTTTCTTAATCCAGTCTATCGTTGTTGGACATTTGGGTTGGTTCCAAGTCTTTGCTATTGTGAATAGTGCCGCAATAAACATACATGTGTGCATGTGTCTTTATAGCAGCATGATTTACAGTCCTTTGGGTATATACCCAGTAATGGGATGGCTGGGTCAAATGGTATTTCTAGTTCTAGATCCCTGAGGAATTGCCACACTAACTTCCACAATGGTTGAACTAGTTTACAGTCCCACCAAAAGTGTAAAAGTGTTCCTATTTCTCCACATCCTCTCCAGCACCTGTTGTTTCCTGACCTTTTAATGATGGCCATTCTAACTGGTGTGAGATGGTATCTCATTGTGGTTTTGATTTGCATTTCTCTGATGGCCAGTGATGATGAGCATTTTTTCATGTGTTTTTTGGCTGCATAAATGTCTTCTTTTGAGAAGTGTCTGTTCATATCCTTTGCCCACTTTTTGATGGGGTTGTTTTTTTCTTGTAAATATGTTTGAGTTCATTGTAGATTCTGGATATTAGACCTTTGTCAGATGAGTAGGTTGCGAAAATTTTCTCCCATTTTATAGGTTGCCTGTTCACTCTGAGGGCCCTCTTCATTCTTTCTATATGCTTATCTGGGTCCAGGAAACTTCTAGCACAAGTCTATAACTTATCTCCCTGGGATCAAATGAGAGCTTTTGTCCTCTTGATATTCATCAAGAGGCAGATCATTATTTCAACGAATAATGATCTGCCAGCTTTGCATCTCAATTTGATATTAACTTTCACATTAGATTGAGGTTTGGGATTATAGGTCTCTCATAGTTTCAAAATACATAGAGCTTTTCATTCACTTTCTTGCCTTGAAGCTATTTCCCAGTACTATTTAAAATGGTCTTAGTCATGTTAAAAGCAGATAGGGTTCATTCCTAAGTCCTCCTTTTCGTTTTAGCACATTGTCTTCCTTTCTGTTTTAACACCAAGCTTTTTTTTTTTTTTTTCTTCCATTCAGGACCTATTTCTAACACTGAGCTTTCTCTGCCAAGAAAGCTCCCTCCCCCAGGCAGTACTCCTTATCCTTCCGGTTTCAGCACAAGTTTTACTCCTGAAAGAAGCCTTCTCTGACCACCATATCTAAAGCAGCCCTCATCACCATTACTGTTCCTGCAATTGTTTTTTTGTAGCATTTATCACATTCTTAGATTAACTTGTTGTGTTACTTCTGTACTGCTTTTGTTACAAGGCTGAGAGTGAAGCTCCTGCACACCTCCACATCTCCTTGCTCATAATGTAGGCTCCAGGAGGACAGGAACTATGCCTATCTTGTGCACTGTTAAGTTTCCCAGCACTCAAAACCACTCTTAGCACATCATAAACACTCAATAAATTTGCTTCATGAATGAACAATACTTGATGGAAAAAGTTTTGTTACTTTAAAACAAAGGATTAAAAGTTTACTAAACTCAGAATTCCCATATTAAGTTCCCTTTCAATTATTTCAAAAGCACCTATTTGGGGATATCTGCATCAAGTGACACACAGATTCACATTTTTCTGTTAGGTTACATTTTATCGTTTGTAAAACGAAAATCCCACCAAAGTATGTGTACACAAAACATAAATAATTTAGACAGTCTAAAACAGACTTTTCTGTATTTGTGAATATTTATATACATGTACATTATTATTATTCCAAATGAGATAATGTAATGACAGTCAGTTATCACAATCACACAAAGATAACACTGTATTTAAAAGCAATGGTATGATACAGGGTTTGACTTTGTATGTGTATCTTAACTAAATGTCTTGCATTTCTTACCTTCATTAATATTGAATCAATATTTATTACATTCTTAATTTTTTATTAATTCAATTTAAAATCCTCGAATTAGTTTTTCCCCCATTTTCAATTGTCTTGAAAATGAGGAATGCCAAGATCATCCTTCTGTAGCTAGCCTTTTATTGATTAATTTACTTAATTTTTTTTAAAAAAGTGACAGATAAAATCATATGTATTTACCATGTATAACATGATGTTTTGAAGTAGAGATACATTGAGGAAGGCCTAATTCTAACTAATTAACATATGTATTACTTCACATAGTTATCATTTTTGTGGTGACACTCTTGATTTCCTGGCAGAATAGCAGCTGAAATTCTGAAATGAAAGACATCCATTGTTCTTTTTCTTTGATACAATGAATTTACTTACTGCCTTTTTCTTAGGAGATTAATAAGCTTTTAAAGTACTATAAATAAATTATGAGGAATATACTATTAGATAATAGATGGATAAACAGATTGAACATGTAAAAAGTGTCTTTAGAGTTAAAACTGTTTCTAGGAAACATCAGGTTTCAGCTCACCACCTTCCTCAATTGTTCAGACATAGAGTATTAGGAAAAGTGTCCCTCCTAGCCTTTTAGCCTTTTAACAAAACACCTCAGACAAGCTGGAGGGAGAAAAATTGTGAATTACAGACAGAATGTGGAGCCCCTGGGGCCACTGATAAAGAGCGTTCACACTCTCTTGCTGCCTTTTCTCTACTGACCCCTTAGGGCTTTAAAAAATACAGCAACCACCCTGGCTGGGAAAGGTATGGAATGAAGCTCCGCCCCCAGACTAGGCTCTTCTCCCATATGACTCCTATGGAAAAGCCTTAACAAGGAGTGGGTGGGGAGGAATAGAATAAGCATTACTTGTCCTTGAGGCACAAGTGAAACCCACTGCAGCAGCCTACAGCAACGGGATGGGCAGGATCAGAAGACCTCACCCCAAATCGAGGGGTATAATATAATCTTAATCAGAAAAACAGAAAATGTCCCCATTCTCTGCCCTCACTGCTGAGAGAGTTGCAGAAGAGAAGAATTTGAGAGCTGAAGGTAGAGAAGATATTGAGAAAATCCACCTGGAAAATCAGCCCCTGCCCTAAATACAACATATTATTAGAAGATTTGAGGTCAGAGGTGCACTGAGGGTACCCACAGCAACAACAAATATCAAATTTTGTGACTCCTGACTAGCTTAACTCACCTCTCCTCCACATTAAAGCCTCCTGCAGAAAACAAAAACTAGGCCCATTTCCAGGTAAAGACTATTTACAATTATTTTCCAGTTGTTTGACATACGGTATGTGGCTTCAAAAAATAATTATAAAATACTAAAATAACGGAAATAATTCTGAAAGAAAAAAAAGGTTGAAGAACTCACACTACCCAATTTTAAGATTTACTGTTAAAGCTAGTGCAATCAAGACAGTATGCTATGTATTTGTTAACGACAGATACATAAAAATTCTGGAAACAGAACAGCATAAATATAGGAACATGATTTTTCACAAAGTTGTAGAGGTAATTCATTTGAGAAAGGCAGGTTTTTTGTTTTTTGTTTTTTGTTTTTGTTTTTTTCCAACAAATGATGCTGAACAAACAATGACAGCTGGATGCCCAAATACAAAAAAGACGAACTTCAATACATATCTCTCACCCCGTCACACAAAAATTTACTCAACACAGATCATAAACTTCAGTGTAAAACATAAAACTATAAAACTTTTAGGAGAAAATCTTTGTAATACTGAGTTAGGTAAAGAGTTTTTAGACACTTAACCAAAAGCAGGATCCATAAAGGAAAAAAAAATTGAAAACTTGACTTTTATTAAAATTAGCTATAGCTATTAGATACTGTTAAGATAATGAAAAGAAAAGCTGAAGACTGGCAGAAAATATTCGTAAAGCAAATTGCTGACTAAGGCTCACATTAAGAATACATAAATCACTCTCAAAACACTAAGAAAACAAAAATTGTTTTTAAATGGGCAGAAGATAAAAATAGACACTTTAGAGAGGAAGACAGAAGGGCATCAAATAAACATAAAAACATGCTCAACATCATCAGTCATTAGAGAAGTTCAAATTAAAACCACAGTGTGATACCACTAGACACCTATTAGAATTGTGCAAATAAGTAAAAACCCTGACAACACCAAGTGCTGGTGCAGAGCAATGGCATAGCCATTTCCAACGGTACAACCACTTCGGAAAAGTCTGACAGGTTTCTAAAAAAGTTAAAGATACACCTACTGCATGTCCTAGCAATCCCACTTCTAAGTATTTACCAAAATAAACTGAAAATGTACAGCTACATGAAAATCTGTACATAAATGACATAAATGTTTACAGCAGTTTTATTTATAATCCCCCAAATTAGAAACAGTGTACAGGATCTTCTACTGGCAAAGGGATAAACTAACTGTGGCATACCCATACAACAGAGTATCACTCAGTCGTAAGAGAAAAAACAACAACAACAAAATCTACTATTGATCCACACAACAGCATGGGTGAATCCTAAATGAATTTTCTAAGTTAAAGAGCCCAGTTCCAAAAGGCTGCACATACTATTGCATTTATATGACACATGGAAAAAGTAAAACTATTGTAGGAATAAAATTTACATCAGTGGTTGCCATAGGTTGGAGTTGGGGGAAGGAGTTTACTAAAAAGGACAGCAAGTAGGAATTGTTGGGGTGATGGAACTGCTCTATATCACAACTAGGTGGATCCATGACTCCATGCATCTATCAAAATTATAAAATTGTACTCTACAAACGTAAATTTTACTGTATGAAAACTGAAAATAACACAAAATTATTACTTGTTAACGTTTCTCTGAAACGCAAAAGACATAGCTTGGTATTACCAGGGAGTCAGAATATTCAGAACTCAGGAGACTATGTCCTCCATATGTGTAATATTGAGCAAGTCATTGTTAATGAGTTGTCCTCCTTCCAGCTGGTACTCTGAGGTTCTTCTGAACAGACCAATGCTCTTAGATCAGATCATTAACACTGAAGTCAGCGAAGCCCATCTAGACCTACCAGAATGCTGAATCAAACTACAGGATTCTGTTTTCCAGGATCTGACCAACAATTGGCGCCTTATCAATTTCTCTAATCTCATCAGCCCTGCGCTTGGTTCTTTAAACAGATCCTCCCTTTGGCCTTAGAACCTTCATACATGCTGGTCTCTTACCTATTATAATTTCCACCCCTCCTCACTTCAAGGTTTCTATTATCCTTTAGAGATCAGCTCAAATATCACTAATTCAGAGAGGTCTTCCCTGACTACATTTCTCACCCGACAACCCAAAGTAGGTAAAGTTCTCCATGTATACACTCCTACAACATCCATGAAAGCCCTTATAACAAGCGTAATTAATCAAGTAACTAAGGAATTGGCAGTTTAGCATCCACGTTCAAAAACTTTGGGAGAGAAGGAACCACCGACATATTATTCACCACTGCATTTCCAGCAGCTAGCACAGAACTTCACACAAAGTGGATGATTTATAAATATTTATGGAATGAATGAATGAATGGGTTTATTTCATTATTGATATACAGAACAGTGCTTATTTATTCCAGTGCCACGTCTTTAAGATTAAACAAAAACAACAGTTCACTGTTGGCTTGCACTCAGCTCCTAGGTGCTTGTGATGGTTCATTTTATGTGCCAACTTGACTGGGCCACAGGGTGCCCAGACATTTGGTCAAATATTAATGCAGGTATGTCTGTGAGGGTGTTTCTGGATGAAATTGACATTTGAATGGGTAGACTGAGTAAAGCAGATTGTCCTTCCTAATGTGGGTGGTGGCCTTCATTCAAGCAAGGATTGAATACAAAAAAAGGCTAACCCTTTCACCTGACTCCACGAGGTGGGACAGCAGTCCTTTTCTGCCTTTGGACCTGAAAAATCAGCTCTTCTTGGGTCTTCAGACTGCTGGCTTTCATACTGGAATTTACACTATTAGCTCTCCTGATTCTCAGGCCTCCGGGCTCCACTGAAATGAAACTAGTGGCTCTCCTGGGTTTGCAGCTTGTTGACCACAGGTCTTAGGATTTCTCAGCCCCAAAATTGTGTGAGCCGATTCCTTACAATAAATCTCTTTTAATACATAAATGGCTCTGTTTGTCTGGAGAATCATAATACAGGGCTTACTGCAAAAATTTCCCTTCATATAGGTTACTTTATTAAATTTACTCTTACATAATTTGTGTTTTTTAAAATGTGTATTCTATATCTTACACTTGTACCTACAAAACATTTATATCTTCCCATCCACTTTTGCAGTATTAGCCTATTCTTACCATACTCCAAAGTACTAGATAAAAGGCTGTATGATTTTTTTGGTTTGGGCTCTAGAAAGAAGTAAATTAAGCTGCTACCAAAGGAAATGCTAGAGTTACACAAAAACAAACAAAAAATTCATGTGTCATTAAGAGAGGAGTACCTCTCAAATGCAGGGACATTTGTAATATGCCAAAATGTGGCAAAACCTGTTACTGTCACTCAGGAGTAACAATGAGTACTCAACATCTTTCTTTGACTTCTGCAAGACTAGAGAAATATCCATATGTCATCTCTGAAATCCCAGCTTCCAGAAAAATGGCAATACACAATTACCTCATTTCCTATACTCTTGATAACTGATCTTAAGATTAAGCTGCATTATATAAATTACCAGCTAACCTTTGAGGAGAGGGAGCAAATCTTCTGAGAAAAGTCTTTTTTAATATTTATAACAGATTTATTTTCATGTAAGAGCATTTCCCAAAAATGTACATTTCCAACTAATAAGCTAGAAAAAATAGATATTGGTAATTAAAAACAGGACAATACAATAAACAGTACAATAAAATAATCAGTTATTTAAAATAAATAGCATTACCTTTACAAATTAAAGTGTTACCTTAAAAACTTTTAAAAAGACCATGCATGGTTTACTACAATTAACTGCTGTAGGCTTTAACATCTCCCCACCCTTGGGATGCTGTTAAATAATTCTTACAATTTTTGATAAAAATTATACTACTAGAACACTCTACTGTAAGTTTGGGGTGAACAGTACAGTTATATTTCTTTAAGGCCACTGACCTGTGTGAGAGATGGCAAGACCAAGTATAGAAAGAAGTAAGGAAGAAAGAATCAATTGCGGCTTATGTACCCCAAACAAATTTGTGAGTGTTTTTCAGACATACATTGTCTGACTCACTTATACTTTCTATTAAATAGTATAGGCATACATTAACTCAATAAATATAACGTATTCTCTTTGTTATGGCCTTAAGAGTAGATGGTAGAGGAATATCAGGAGGAACAATCAAATAGGACTGAGAGAGAAAGGAAGGAAGGACTAGGACAGAAGAAACAGAGGAAGAGCCTCTATGGTTTGAATTGTAAATGGAGTGGCAATTCCCCACTTTCACTTATGATTCAAAATATTATGTTATTCTGCACTTGTTTTGTTATCCATTGGTTTTAAAAAGGAGAATAGTACTTATATTTTTAACTCTCTGGAGATACTAAAGTTCAATAAATTATTTTTTTGGGTTATGATCAGTGTAACATTAGTAAAACAATGTTTGTTGCAAGGATTTCCCATTTCTGCTCTAAACAGTACACTTAAAACATTCTGATGTCTCATGTAATTCTCTCCCCCTGGCCCTTTTTGAGTCTCCTACAAATAGTGCAATATGAATGAAAAATACACTTTTCTCTAGGAAAAACTGTGTGCCTCTAGTGAAAGGTCCTAAAATTAGGGCAGAAGAGAAAACTAATGCAACAGCAATCCAAAATTATTGATCAATGATTTCTACTTGAAAGCAGTACACAAGTTGAGCATTCCTATTCCAAAAATCTGAAATACAAATCCAAAATGCTCCAAAGTCTGAAACTTTTTGAGCACTGACATGATAACACAAGCGGAAAATTCCACACCTGACATCATGGGACAAGCCGAAGTCAAAATGCAGGCACACCACACACAGTTTATTTGTGTTCCCAAGGGAAAAATAAAAAATTACCTTCAGGCTATATGTATAAAGTATAGATGACACATAAATGAATTTCATGTTTAGACTTAGGTCCCATCCCCAAGATTTCTCATCATGTATATGAGAATATTCCAAAATCAAACAAAATATATATCCAAAATCTGAAACATTCTGATCCCATATATTTTGGATAAGGTATACTCAACTTGTATTAATTCAGGCTGCTCTGCATTCGGAAGTGGACAATGAACTAAAACTCTCAAGTACTAAACACTCAATATATAGACACTGAAATATATGGTTGGAAAGTGACTTAACTGGTAAATATTTTAAAGCAATTTGGCTTTCTGGAGGGAGGTAATGGTTGGGGGGATATAATGCATTTGTCTTTTAAATTAAATACATATGTAATGTATGTTGATTAATTTTCTTCTTCAGGAAGTCAAGCTAAATATAAAAAAATCATCCTGCTATGTTTAAATGTTTGAGTCCCTCCCAAAATTCACATTAAAATCCTAACCCCCAATGTGATGGTATAAGAGGCAGGGCCTGTAGGAGGCAATTAAGTCATGAGGGCAGAAACTTCATAAATGGTATTAATGTTCTATAAGAGACCCCAGAGAGTTAGCTCATCCCTTTTATACCATGTGATGACACAATACAGCAAGAAGGTACCATCTATGAACAAAGAAACAGGACCTGACCAGACTTCAAATCTGCCCATATCTTAAGCTTGGACTTTCCTGCATCCAGAACCAAAAGAAATAAATGCTGTCGCTTATAAGCTACCTAGTCTATTGCATTTTGTTTTAGCAGCCTGTACGGACTAAGACACAAACTGACATTTATGCCTAGAGTACGTAGAAGCACGATCTCTATGGATTTACCCATTTATCCCTCACCCAAATCCGGTAAATTAGATACTATTGTCACTTCCATTTCACAGATGAAGAAACAAAGGTTTTGAGGGTAAGTAGCTTGCTAAGTGAGACAAGTAGTAAATGGAAGAAGAAGAAATAGAATTCTCTTCATTTCAAAGTTTCTCTTCTTAATTGTGTTAAATTGCTTCTGAAAATATCAAAGAGTGTAAGATAAGAGTGTGAGGTCCAATATTAAACAAGGAAGTTCTTAAAACCTGGCTAAACCAGGCAAGTGATGTTAACTTTTTAGCAATTAAATTAGCTGAAAATATTTTTGTGGAAGAAATAATATTGTAACTTTTAAGGTCTTCTAACTGAATATGCTACTTTTCAAATTTCACTTTCCTGAGGGTATTAAACATTCCTGTTTGCTACAAATTCTTTACTAAAAATCACTTATCTCAATACTGAAATTCCAGAAAAATCAATAGATGGCAGGTGTTTGAAATAATTTTTCTGAAATTATTATATAATTAATATCAAGGGTCTAATTACCTACAGCTCCTGAATTCACTAAATCTGGATCTGTAGTTAATTACCTGTGATGTATTAGAATACTTTTTATGTATATCTGAAGCCTGCTCTCACAAGTTTCATTTTATTCTGTTACCCCTTATACTACGCTAAATGCAGAATTATGATTTTTAAGCAAAAATATCCTCCAATTTAATGGTTTTCAATTGTAAGTATCCATATATTTTTTCTACATTACCAGTTACCTTGATATTTATGGGATTTAAAAAATTAAATTATATATAACATTAGCAGTTTATCCATTCTGAATTCTGAAGCCTGAAATCTCGTTATTACCTAGAAGGTAAACTCTAAATGTAAGTTTTGATGATAAATTTCAATAAATAGAAATGAGATTTGTTTTGATGCTAAATTTCACCTAGAAACTAAACTTTCTAAAATAGTTGGGGAGTATATGCTGACACATCTGCCTATCACTTTATTAACCAAATGATTAAAGTCTTGCAAAAAGCCAGGTATTAAAATTATGTTTTTATACAAGATGAGAAGTAGAAAAAATAATGCACTAACAATTCTTACCCAATATATCTTGTCTTATTTTGGGGAAACAAACCTAGACCTTCTTTTCTTAGGAGCAAAATTACCCATCCAATAAAGTAAAGCAAGTGGAACAAGAAAAAACAACAACAACAAAAAAATAGGCAATACAATTAATACTTCCAATCGGGGAACAAATATTATCTATGCATTTACTAGGATAAAAAACTAGTAAGTAAAATTGATAATTAAAATTGGTCCAGGAGTTTGGCCCAAATGTAGAATACAATTTGTCTCTGAATTTTGGACTAAGGTGTAGTGATTTCACGCTTTTATGAACTGTCTCCCCTTTGTTAAAACATAGCAGGGAAATATGGAATTGAAAATAAAAAAAAAAATATAGCCAGTCAAGAATAAGGTAAACATTTCAAAGTATCATAAATGAAAAAGAAGCATAACAAGAGAAAATCTCTAGCTTGCCAAGAAAGTATGCAAGGCAACCTAGAGATTTGCTGATGGAAGTAAAGGGAATACAGGTTCTCCCACTTCTAGCAACAGGACTCAGGCTCACTGTTTGGAACTAGGAGCTGGAGCTAGGGCATGCCCTATTAATAATGAAAGAAAGATAAAACAAAAAGCACTGCTGACTACCACCCAAGGCTATGGCTTTTAAGAAGCAGCAGGGAGCACATAAAGTTAGTCTCAATGGAGACAGGAACCGAACCTAAAAAGATCATGGGTCAGTGACTGAATTTACAAAATCGTTAGTATGAGCTTGGAGTAGGAACTTCATATCTCAATTTGTAGCCCTCATTCAAGATCATACTGGGCATGGGGAATGGTGGAGGCAATCAATAACAATTAGAGCAGGAAGAACAAAGAAGTAGAAATGGTAATAGAGAAGAAATCCAAAAAAGAAAGTGAAAAAAATTACAAAACTTATAATGCCCAGAAAGAGAGCAACAAAATCAATGATCAGAATATGAATTCATATCCAAATTAATTTATAAAACTGCCAAAAAATTAAAAGAAAATGTATAGGTATAAAGTTAATTTTTTAAAAAGAAATTATTTAACAAAGATACATCTCCAATAAAATTGGAAAGAGCCAGAGCAATCTTGTTTATAGAAACTTCTACTGCCAGATAAAATGTAGTAGGTGGCAGCAGCCCAAAACGTCCATTGCAAGAACTACAAAAAAAATGAATAAATTACAAAATTTATATTTTTCAAGATATGAGAGGGCTTGCTGAAGCAAGAAGATAATATGAATTAGAATTTCAGAGGATAGGAGCTCTTCCAAAGTGAGCAAAAGAATGACCTGCTCATTTCTTCTCAGGGGTTATTTGCTAATTTGGGAGGCCTATACTGATTTTAGTTACAGACTAAGAATCAGGTTTGGCTCACCCTCAGGGACCCTACCAGGAGAACCAAACCAGCAAAGCTTTCAAGGGGTCAGTTATATTCCTCTAAGCAAAGTGCAAACATGTGGTGTCCCGAACACGAGGCTGAATTTCCTCAACGCATGTTAACTTAAATTCTGGGCCATGCTTAAAAAGCTGGGCAACTTGGCCAACTGCATCTAAAAGCCAACATGAAATCTCTCGTAGTATCTTGGAAACAAAATTCTGCTAAAGGGAAGGTGCTTACTTTAAGCACGTAACTCAGGAGATTTGCAAGAATTTGAAGGTATAAGGGGCAGGAAGCTAAAGAGCTAAACACAATTTCTTATGTTGGGGGAAAGAACTGAATTACCAAGGGTCTTTCAGAGCTGAAAAGACTCTTCTGACTTTCCAACCAAAAGCTTAAGAGAACCACATAAAAATAACAGAATAAACCAAGGGTCTTAGTAATATTATAAAAAAGTACCAGCCCCACTTAATGCCTGACTGCATCAGCCCCTCACCCTATCTGTCCAAGGTTTTCTTGTTGTTGTTACTTTGTTTTAATTAGCCTTTTCTGATAAAAGACATCACCTGGAAATCTAAAATCTTTAACACACTATCGGATATAAAATAAAAAATTATTAAACAGAAAAAACTCAGGATTATAGATTATCTAGAGAAAAAAGAGATAATAGATACAGACAAATAATGCAAATATTTTTGTTGGTATAAACTAAAATAACCATGACTAATATATGTTAAAGAAAGTAGAGTAGATGGATAAAAATAAAGAATTATAATTTAAAAATGTAACCTATAAAAATAATGAAATAAAATTCCATTCTAGAACTAAAAAAAATATAATATTTGACATTAGGAACCCTGAATGTATTCAACACCACCCTCATTAGAACAGAAGACGGGATTACAAATTCAAAACACGTTGATAGAAAATACCCAAAATGAAGGACAGAGAAAAGAAAGAGAAAACAGAAAAAATGAAAAAGATGTGTGGAACACAGTTAAAAGGTACAACATACATACAATTGTGGTCCCCAAAGAAGAAGAATGAAGAGGCACTATACTATCTGAAGAAGTAATAGATTGAGGCTTTTCCAAACTTATGAAAAGCATCAATCCACAGATTTAAGAAACTCAATAAATATAAAATAGAAAAAATACCAAGAAACCACATTTTGGCATGTCATGCCAGAAATCCAAAGACAGAAACCCTTAAAACGAGCCCAAGAAAAAAGGCATTATCTCCAAAGGAGCAAAAATAACACTTCAAGAAGCTTTTCAACAAACACTAAAATTAAAAAGGTTTGAAAAAAATGAAAAACAATGCCATTGTTTTAAGTTTTTTTGTCTTGGAGAATATAGTTATTATCAAAATGTTATATTAACATGTAATGAATTATTATTAAACATATGAATATATATATTTAAAATTTATCAGTTTAAATTTCAAATATAGCAAATACATTGATAGATATAACTGGCATAAAAATTATTTGAGGATCTCAATAATTTTTCACACCCCACATCCAACAATATGTCATATAAATCTTGAAACATAAATTAGGGTACACTTTTCACTTGTACTGATACTTCACCAAATCAAATCCAAGCACCACTGTCTCTCACTTCAATTACTGCACTGGTACTTACGGGTTTCCTTAGAAGGATAAAATTGCTATTTATTAAAAAGGAGAAGACTAAGGGAGCAGCAAGATGTGGGATGGAAGTGAGAAGTCTAATTTTGAACATGTTCAACATTAGAAATCTAAGCAAAGAAGTTGAGTAAGCAGTTAGATTTATAGGTCTAGATTCAGAGAAGAGGTCATGGCTGCATAAATAATATTGGGTCCACTGAGATACAGTTGATAATTAAGGCCATTAATGAGCTTTATGTAAGAAGCAAATGTAAACAAAAGCCAAGATTTTAACCCTGATGTATTTCAAAATCAAAGGTTGGTGCTATGGTTGAGTGTTCCTGCCAAAACTCATGTTGGAAGCTTAATTCTTAGTATAGCAATGTTGGGAGGTGGTCAATTTAAGAGGTGAATAGGTTATTCAGGTAGATTAATATGTTTCTCTTTAGATTAGATCTCCAGGGAATTGATTAGTTCCCAAGAAAGCAGGTAAGTTATAAAGTGAGGTTGCCTGTAGTGTGAGGTCTCTTTGTATGCACCTGCTTCCCCTTCCACTTCTCTGCCATGCTGTCACATAGCACAAGGCCCTCATCAGAAGCCAGGCAGATACCAGCACTATGCTCTTGGATTTTCCAGCAACCAGAATTATGAGCCAAACAAACCTCTTTTCTTTAAAAATTATCCAGCCTCGGGTATTCTTTTATAGGAACACTAAATAGACTAATACGGGTGGTGAGATATAAAGAAAAAGTTGCTGGTATAAGAGGAGAGAACCAAGTGAGGAAAGTGAAGAAAGTGTTGCTAGAAGTGGGGTAGGGTGGAGGATGGGCAGCAGGAGATAAGTTATGTCAGGTTTTTCTGCTGTGTTGAAGATTTTGAGAATTGGATTTAGCAACATGGAGGTCTTGGAATACTTGTAGAGTGGAAAATAGAGCTTGATTATACTCTAATAGGATCATGAATGCATGAAAGAAACAAAAGTAAATATAGCCAGAATTTTTTGAAGCATTTGCTGTAAAAGGGAACAGTGAAGTTGAGTAGGAGTTGAAGAATGATACAGGCTGGGGGAGTGTTTTAAAAAGGGTATTAGTACAGGATATTTGAATAATGATGGGAAAGGGTAAAGTGCTTAACTATGTCATTGAGTAGGTGAGATGGGGTGGGATCTGGTAAATAAGTGAATGGAAAAGGAGCACAGATGGTTTAACCGTAGTTAGAGTATAGATCCATACTCTACAACCATAGTTAATGTAAGGCAGACTATGTAGATGTAAATGCAGGAGAGTTAGTACAGATCTTCTAGTAAATTTGTAGATGTTCTCTTCTAAATATATATACGTGTGTGTGTATATATATGCTATTTATTTTTATTTACTTTATTACTATATATATGCTATTTTATTTACTTTTTATTATATAGGAAGCCAAGTTAACAGCTAAGAGTAAGGGTTGGGAGGTGGGCAGGGAGATATTAGAGGTTGAGAAGAGAGAAGTGTGAAATGGTCAAGTAGGTGAGCAAGGGAATGGAGAGTTAGTGTTTCTCAGAGTGTGGTATGGGGACCCTGGAAGACTCTGAGAACTTTCCAAGGGGTCTGTGAGGTCAAAATTATTTTGAAAGAAACATTAATACAACATTTGCTTATTTCACTCTCATTTTCTTCTGAAGATATGGTGGAGCTTCCAGGGGCTACACGATGTGAGGTATTGTAAGAGACTGAATGCACAAACAGTCCAATTGGGATTTTTGTTAGGACTGTATTGAATCTACAGGTTATTTTGTAGGAATTGGCCAGTTTACAATACTGAATCCTCTAATCCATAAAAATGATATACTCCTCCATTTACTTTTTTTCAGTTTTTCTTAACGTTTGGGTTTCCAGTGTACAGACTGAACACATCTGTGATTAGATTTATCACCAAGTATTTGGCTTGTTGTGTGTTATTGTAAAAGACAATTGTCTGTAAATGAATTAAAGAAGTTTGAAAACTGTTGCTATAGAATAAAAAATGTACAAAACTAGAGTTTGTCACAATTACGTGTGTATACCTATATATCTCCCCTTATGGTCAAACTACATAGATTTCATAAAAAGTAATTCACGAGAAGGGTCATCTATGGGGTGTGTGTGAGTAGAGTAGATCTGAATTAGAAAGGATACCCAGGGACTTTAAGTGTGGATTATTTGTTCTTTAAAACAAGACAGAAAGTTCAGATTTAGAAGCAGATATGACAAAAAAAAAAAAAAAAAAAAATGGGTAGGTACATGTATGTTTGCTTTCCTGTTTACTTTCCCGTATCACTGAAATGCTTCAGGGGATGAAAACAATCTATTATTTCCCCAACAAATTGCTTTCTTATAAGGATTTCTTATCCTCTGGGGCCATTAATTTTTCCCTTTGAATTCCTGTGACTTTTATTGTTTGTGACCTGTGTCACTCTAAGCGGCAATTTAACCAACGTATCAATTGAGATTGAATTCAAGTTTTTTCTCCTTTCCAAATAAATATTAAGTGACAGTCTCAGAAAGAATGACAGCTATTCCACAGATCAAACTATGGATTTATGGAAGAGAGGCAAAAGGTGACCTCATATGACTCTCATCAAATAACATAAATCTAATGCTATTCAAAAGATTTTCTATTTGATAAAAATTAATTTCAACATAAATTTCAAAAGATACAAATACAATAACCAAAATAGGGTTTAAAAGAAGTCCTTTTCATCTATAACTATATAATCTACATATATAAATTGTTCCACAAAAAAAAAAACCATGGACTACTTAAAAACTGAACATGGCTAAAGCAATAAAAATTATCAGTGTGAACAAAATTATAATGTTTTAAATTAAAATGTAAATAGTTATTCATTAATTCAAGAAATAATTACTAAGTTCCTACTGTATTATAAGCCCCGGATACAAAGAGGACAACAAAAGCAAATACTCTGTTATGCCAATAGATGGGCAGAAAGTCAAAAGAAACAAATGCACAAAATAGTTCCAGATCATTACAGATACTGAAAATTAAGAATAAAGACAGCTAAATGGAGTGATGTGATTTAAGACAATGACTGGCTAGGGGACTTCTAAAGATTTAGTGAATAAGGAAAGCTCTCTGAGGAGGCAATGTTAAAGATGGTACCTAAATGAAAATAGGGCAAATAGCCATACAAAAATGTGCTGGCTGGAACATGGCCTATTTCAGAACATAATAAGGGCAATGTCGATGAAGAGTAATGTGCAAGAATAAAGTAGTACAGGATAAGGTCAAAGGCTAGGCAAGGGTAGACCATGTAGAGCTTAGGTTTTATTCTAAACATAGTAAGAAGCCACTGGAAGGTTTTAAGCAGGAAAGTAACATGATCTGATAATTTTGCTTTGTGAAAATAAGAGAAACAACAATAGCAACAAGAAGAGCAGTTAGGAGTCTAGTGCAGTAATAGTCCAGGCAATAGAAAATGGGAGTAGTAGTGATCGACAGAGAGAGAAGTGGAGGTGTTTGTTTTATCTTGGAGACAGAACGAAAGTATCTGGTGGATTGAATGTAGATGACGAATGAAAGTGAGGAATCAATGGTGACTCCTATATTTCTGATAAAAATTAGTGACTTCCCATTTTAAATATTTAACTTTTGTATCATTAGCTATTTTCACAATAGTGGTATATCATAAACATTCCAAAACTCTGTGGCTTAAAGTAACAATCATTTTAGCTTTCTTCTGCATCTCTGCTCTTGGTGATTTACTCTAGGGTTGGAGACAAGTTACAGGTTGGGTCCCATCTGCTCCACAGCTCTCCCATGTTCCTTGGATCAGCAGGCTAGCAAGATCTTGTCCCTCTCATGGTGGTGGCAGAAGCACAAGAAGACAAGCTCAACTTTACGCTTCTGTTTGGGTCATGTCTGTTAATCCACTGGCCAAAGCAAATCTTAATGGCTGAATTAAAAGATAGAGAAATACACTTTTTTTTTGTTTTTTGAGATGGAGTTTTGCTCTTGTTGCTCAGGCTGGAGTGCAATGCCATGATCTCAGCTCACTGCAACCCCCGCTTCCTGGTTCAAGCAATTCTCCTGCCTCAGCCTCCCGAGTAGGTGGGATTAGAGGCATGCGCCACCATGCTCGGCTAATTTTGTATTGTTAGTAGAGATGGGGTTTCTCCATGTTGGTCAGGCTGGTCTCGAACTCCCGACCTCAGGTGATCTGCCCACCTCGGCCTCCCAAAGTGCTGGGATTACAGGCATGAGCCACCACGCCCCACCAAGAAGTACACTTTTCCTCTAGTGAAAGGACCTGCAATCTCTTATGACAAAGACCACTAGTAGATGGAGGTACAAAGAATAGAGACAAAAATAGAGACAAATGAGAGAACCATAAAAGGCTACCAGTTTCTGGAAAGCTCCAAATCATTCTTCAAGATAACCACGAGGAATATGTAATTCTTCTTAATACTTAGCTTTAGTAAGCAATTACAGAAACATTTTCAAATTCTATTTTATCATTAAAGACTTAGCTAAACATGTGTATAGTAGAAAGAAAATGGCATTAGAAATATTTCTGAGATTAGGTTAGCATAATAGATACAGGTTTGAAATTTAAAATAATGAAAATTATACGGTCAAAGACACTACTAAAACAACTAGAGGGTAAAGACAGGCAACCAACAGGAACACACTTCAAAGTGATTTGTTCATTTGTTTGTTTGTTTACAGAGATGGGGTCTCACTGTGTTGCCAGGCTGGTCTCGAACTCCTAGGTTCAAGTGATCCTTCCACCTCAGCCTCCCACATGTGTGAGCAACCACACCCAGCCAAAGAGATTTTTAAAAACAAAAAAATAAATATTTAGTTACCTTTTTTCATAAAAATCAAACTATTTTACTTCACAAAATTAAAATTAAAAAAGGCAAAATTGCTAAAAACAAGAGACCTAAAAGCAAACCGCAAAAAAATCAAATCCTCAACATATATCAAACAAAAGCTTCATATGTCTACTGTTTATATAAAGGTTTCACTAAATGCTAAGAAAAAGAATGTTCTCACTTGTCCATATTCCCTAGAAGCTTTAATATGTCTCATAGACTTAAAAATAACTCTTGAAAGAATAAGCATAATGCGCTCTGTGAGGTTATAGAAATACACGTTAGATGAGGCATAACCAAATTATTAAAAGTTTCCAAAGCTAAGCAGAGAAATTTGAATTTGTTCTGTGGGTTATCACAGACTCAGAGGAATGTCCTAAAAAAAAAACACTGTTTTACTATGGTTAATTAGGCAACTGTGAGAAAAATGAATGAAGTAAGTAGGTCAACTGGAATGGGTGAATAAAAATTATAGATTAGGGTAAACGAATTCAAGGACTATCCCAAGAACAAGATTAAATATTTTAGACTAGAATATTATGACAGAAGACAGTCAAAGAAAACTCTAGAATCCAGCCTAGGACAGTGCTTCTCAAAGCACTCTAATGCACACAGGATTCACTTAGGGATCTCATTAAAAGGCAGATTCTGATTCCCTAAACCTGAGAGTCAGCAGTTCTATCAAGCTCCCAGGTGATGCTAATATTGATGATCCTAAGATCGCATTGTTTAGTAGAAAACGGCCTATGAACTAAGAATAATTATAGAAGCTACATAAGGAGTCAGTTTTCCCAGATTTGTAGATAATAATCAAGCTTCCTATTATATGCTTTATCATCCTGTTTCTTCCTTCTTAGCACTTATCAAAGGTGTGTTCTTAACATGTATTCTTGTGACTATTTGTTCAATGTATTTTACCTCACTTAGTGTTCTGCTTGGCTCAACACTTTAGCCCTAATACTTAGTACATATCTAACACATAGTTGACACTGAATACTTGATTAAGAAATAAATGAATCATCAATGAATAGAAATGCTTCAAGAGAAGTTAGTTTAAACATAGGTTAGTGAGGGACTACCAAGTGAAAGGATACATATTGATCAGAATGATAAGGCTATTGACGCAGATTTGATTGCTAATAAGATGGTAATCAAATCTGCGTCAACAGCTTTATCTATGCATTGGTAGCCGTGTAAGCAAATAATATAATTGAAGGCATATGTGTAAAGAGAGAAGATCTAAGCTTGTGGGGCAAACACCCAGAGAGGACCCACAGGAAGGTCCACCAAAGAATGGAGTCAGTGCGAGATTCTGAAAGAAAAAAGGGCAAATACTGAAAAAAAAAAAAAAAAAGGCTAAAGGCAAATTGAGCAGTAAGTTCACAGGCAATCATGAATAAACATCTTTCTGTAAATGTGTAGAGATGAACGTTAGATTTTAGTAAGCTAGGAAGAAACTGATAGGGAAGAGGAAGGGAAACTGATAGGGAAGAGGAAGCAGCGCTTGCACATGCAAACTCCAGACATTATGAGAGCAAATTCTGGGAGTGACAAAAAATATAGCATTTTTTTCAGAGGAATAGAAAACATATTTGTCCTTGAAAATGACTATAGGAGCCAGGCTGGCACGTGTAAATAGATGAACTGGTCCTGGTACAGAATAATAGAGCATGGTGAAGACTGAACCAAATTAGAACATGCAGGGCTCATATAAAGACAGCAGCTGAGTCAAGTCTGTAAGATTACTGCCTCAAAGGAATGAGAAAGAAGTACTGCCAAAATTTCCAGGTTTTTTTTTTTTTTCCAAGAAAAAGCAAAAATCTGGATATGTATATGAAATTTGCTGCATTGGGGAAAAAAAAAACATACTCAACTTGTAGAGCACCACTTCACTCTCTCTGGTCTAAAAGGAATCTGAGTTATCAAACAATAAATTAGATTGCAGAACAGAACTAAGAATGTGGCTGACTTCAAAGTTCTAAGTATGCAAACAGGAGCAATATGTTATGTCATTAGAGCAGAAATGATTAGAGGTTGAGGACTGGTTCAGCAAATGATAAAGAGTACCAGGAACCAAAGGAAGCAGCACTTAGATTGAAATATAAAAGGAACAGACAAGCTAGGGTAAAAAGAAAAGACTTTAAGAAGGGAAAGTGGGAAGATTTGAATAAACGGAAGTTTGTATCTTAAAGTAGAAAGGACATAGTTAAAAGTTGGAAATGATAGACCATTCAGTGAAAGGTGATGATCTTTAGACTAAAAGACAAACATGTAAAGTTTTGATTATGAAATTATATTGATTCACTTATTTAAAATTTGAATAGTAATGGCACTTTAGAATAATCTTTTAATTTGACAATACTTAAGAACAGATGACAGTTATTTTAAAGAGAACTAGTTATACAAGATTGATTATGAATGTAATATATTTTGCCTTGAAAACATACAAGTGAGGTTAAGAAGGAGGCACACATTCCAGCCCCCTTCTGTTCTTGGCTTCTTTGTTGAGTGCCAAAAATACCTGGAGCCAGTTGAGACAGGAGATAGATATCTGGCCACTTAAAACTATCTGGACTAATGCCATACTAATACATGCTAAAGAACAGACAGCAGGTTAATAAATTAATAATCACTATACCAGTCTGGTCTGCATTTAAAACTGACCTAAATCACGTAACATTTCAATTTCCTTTCTTATTCAAGAGCTTCACCCTTCTTTCAATTAGGTTCACAAATATTCTAGACAGGCAAGCAGCATTATGCACTCATTCAAAAGACAGTCATTTAACAATTATTATATGCGAAGTGCTATATACAAAGCACCATGGCAGATATAAAAAATTCATCAGTCATGAATAACGTTATGAAGCATATGCCTAATAGGGAAGATAACAAAAGATATATGCATAAATAACTACAACACGGCTGGGCGCGGTGGCTCAGGCCTGTTAATCCCAGCACTCTGGGAGGCCGAGGTGGGCGGATCACGAGGTCAGGAGATCAAGACCATCTTGACTAACATGGTGAAACCCCGCCTCTACTAAAAATACAAAACATTGGCCAGGCATGGTGGTGGGCGCCTATAGTTCCAGCTACTTGGGAGGCTGAGGCAGGAGAATGGCGTGAACCCGAGAGGCGGAGCTTGTAGTGAGCCAAGATCACGCCACTGCACTCCAGCCTGGGTGACAGAGCGAGACTCCGTCTCAAAAAAAAACAAAAACAAAAACAAAAAAACTGCAACGCAAGCTACAAACCTAAACAGATATAAGTGAAGATCCATAAATGCTCCTGGAAGAGACAAGATTAGAAGGATTATTCAAACATTCAAAGATTCCCATTTGACACACAAAACAAATGTCAGTATTTGGTCTCCCAGTCTGCACTCTTTTTCTAACAAGGCATACTGCCTTCCACCATTAGCACAAATTTTCCATTAAACTCTCAAAACTTAAGAGTTATTCATCTTTAATTCTTTATTGCAATTTTACTCCATTTACACTTAACCCGTGGTACCCCTGAAGATGTTTAATTTTTCCTGTTAACATTACACAGAACAAAATATTTTTACCCAACATAGGAAAACTGACATCACATATCTGGTCCTGCAGACTGTTAACAAAAAATAAAAGTGAGGTAATGACATACACTAAGAACAAAAATTTGTATTTCCCAACACCATATCCTTTTAAATCTCCAAAACGATTTCTGTTCAAAGTCCAGAAAGGTGTTTCTGGTTGAATGAAATAGCTATCTTCTAAACCAGCCACAAAACCTAATGCTACTACCCTCCACCCCTCACTAACTTAGATGCTTGAGTTTTTTGTCAAAAATAATTGGAATTTGTTTTACAATTCTAGGACTACTAGGAGTCCACCTCTAACACTAACTCTAGAAATGACACAGTCAATGTAAAATATACAAAGTTTTGCACTAAAGGCCTAAAGTGGGAGGCAGAATTAAAGAAATCAGCCTTTGGCTCTCAAAGTAAGTAAAAATATAAACATCAACTTAGTTTCAGAATTGAGGAAATAAAATATTGTAAATAAATTGTTAATTTTATTGTTAATTTTAACAATAGCATTGTACTTTAACTGGATACGAAAAATAAAATGAAAAAAAGATAGCAATGTGTCTTCATATCATTCCCTTTAGCAGATCACAAAATTCTACTACTGTTTAAATGTTCACGTGTTTCATAAACACTGTAACAAGTATTTACTCCGATGGTGATTTCTCTCTCTATGAGTAAGATAAATATTAATGTTAGAATTTAAGTTCCATGAAGGCAGAATTCTGTCCGTTCTATTCCCTGATTTATCTCCAGCTGAACTCTACCTAACACACAGAAGGTTCTTAATAAATAATGCAAATGAACTATGCTTAAAACACAGAACACTCTCATTACTTGTCATACACATGAATGAATGTCAGAAGAAATTTCGTGACAACTAAATGTAAGAAACTACAGAATATACTATACCATGTCAGAAGGGAAGAAAGTGGCAATGTTTCACTAGATTAAGATGAAGTTCCTTTCATTCTTCCTTAATTATTATGAACTAGTAATTAACAAATTACGATTTAGCCATACAAGTTCATGTATTATGTATTCCATCTACTATCATTAGGCACAAAAAAAATTAAAGAAAGCTAGGAAGTAAACTGAAGAAACGATAAGTGGATTTAAAAAGCATCACGTAAATCACTTCTCTGCAATTTCCCCAGCTTTGTGAATCTGTGAATAACTGAGATTTTTTCATTATCAACTTTCTATAACTATTAAAATTGTTTCACACATGAATACGGATGCTCCTTAACCTATGATAGGATTACACCCTGATAAATCCATTATATATTGAAAATATCTTAAGTCAAAAATGCACCTAATAACTCTCAACCTACCAAACATCATCGCTTAGCCTACCCTACCTTAAGCATGCTCAGAATACTTACATCAGTCTACACTTCAGCAGAACCATCTAACACAAAGTTTATTTTATAATGAAGTGTTGAATATATCATGTAATTTATTGAATACTATATTGAAAGTAAAAAACAGAACAGTTGTATGGGTACTCAAAGTAAGGTTTCTACTAAATACATATTGCTTTCTCACCACCCTAAAGTCAAAGAATCTTAAGTTGAACTATCATAAATTGGGAAAAGTCTGTATATGAAACCGTCAATATTGGCAGAAATTTAAAGGTTAAAAAGTAATAATGCAAAAACTGGTTTCGGATTTAATTTTTGTCAAAAGCAAAAAATAAATATTTTCCTGCTGTTTGCTTACATTTATATTTAATCTCCTGTCATCTTATAATTAGCTACTTCCATTTCCATTTCCCTCAAAATATTGTAACTCTTTGGAAACAACGGTCTTCAGCCCCATTTTCCACCTGTTGAATTAGATCTATCCATGCCTAAATAAAATACGTTCCTATTAAAATTCTCTAAAGGACTTATTTAAGAAATCTGTGAATCACTAATAGAACCTACAATAAAATCTTGAATTATTTGTCCAAAAGTAGAAGCCTAGATCATGTAATATCACATACCAAACAAAAACATACCTTTTTAACTTTGAATTGTGCTCTCAGGTTTGCAAGTGAATATAGCTGTATTATAGCTTCACAGTTTTAATGGAAATGTGTCTCTATGAATGATCAAAAAGAGTGTTTCAATACCATAGTTCCCTAATTAATATCATGATCAATTACTTTAATGATGAAGAAAGAAAGTGACTCAGGTTTTTGAAAAGTCCAGTAAGAAATCAGTGAAGAGTACCAAAATGGTCCAAGTAGAAAGACTAATGCCTTCTCTTTTATTAAAGTGTAAACTGGGAATGCAAAGTGATTGGCTCCTTCTGTCAATCAGAAAAGCAGGGCTGGTATGGTTTTTACACACAGCTCTAATTGCTTCTTCTTCCTCTTCAATTAGTTAATAACTGAGAATCACACAGGAAAAAGAAAAAATAAAGGAAACAATTGAATAAAAGAATTATTTTTCAGGAAAATCTATGATACCGTAGAGAAAGCTATGCTTAGGATCAGAATATATCAAAAATATAGTAATCAGACATGATTTTTAAACATTAAACATTCAGGTATTAGAAATTTACATATGAATTTCAATAAATTATAAATTACATACCTTGGTTACATCAGATTAAGTTCACCTCAGACTAAGCTCTTTGAAAGTTATTGGTAGGTGTCAATAAATCTAAATAGCTTATGAAATTACTTATCACAAAGAAATGAAAATTCTGCTCTGCCACTAGTATCTTCAGAAAAAGCAGTAAGAGGAAAACAGTTGCTTATGTACAGTTTTAATTCTATTAAAAGGTATAGTTTTATATTAAAGACTACATTATTTATTCCGTACAGTGATTCCATATTGAACACTCTCCATCAAACCTTGCATCTCACATGCCACAGGCATCAACTAACAGATTTCCTCATTAATTTAAGAATGATACAACAGTTTTAACGCTGACTTTGATGGCTAACAACAAAAGATAATAGATTTGCCTTGAGTTTTATTGGACAAATTTACACATTAAAGAGGCTACAAGAATATCACACCTCTCAAAGATACATCCCTCTGGCTGACTTTAATAAATCCCTCCCATATTTGAATTCTGTACCATCCCTAACTCTCATTCTAGAATACCACTCTCTCTATCACTATATGGGTAATCTGAAAACCCACACTCAAACCACACTGTGACACAACTCCTGTTCTCCAGCTTTGCCACACATAACCTTCTAAACTCCTCCTCTTCCCATCAAGTCCTCCAAAGAATTTCTAAGATTACTAACACACACACACACACACACACACACTTAAAAAATCTCAGCTCTGCCATTTACTAGTCTGTAACCTTGAACAATTTATTTAGCCTCTCTGTACCTCAGTTTCCTCATCTATAAAATGGGAGTAGTAACTACCTCACAGGATTATTATGAGGATTAAATGATCTAATATTTGTAAAGCACTTAGAATAATGACTGACACATACTGTTTACTGTAATTACTATTAAATATTTTCAGTATTACTTTCGAAATGTATAGATTTCACCCAATTAGATTTGAGGATACATAAAAACAAACATCACTCTTTTTAGAGTGATTCAAATCTCTCCTAGAAACACACTCAAGCAGAAGAGAGCCACACACACACACACACACACACACACCTCCAGTGCACAGTATACCAGAATCTTTGGAGAACAAACTTTTGCCCTCTAAGAATGTTATTGTAGAGAAAAAGCTTATGGCAAAATGGGTAATTCAAGCAGAAGTGAGGCACAAACTAACAATTTGCCTGCTACTTTTACAATGAGCAGAGGCATGATATGCAAAAAAAAAAAAAAAAAAAATGTTTTCAAGGAATTATGTTTTCTTGAACAGATCTGAATCTGAAACCACTCCGGAAAGCAACTTGCTCACTTCCTGGACCAATCCATTTACCGTGGAAAAAAAGCTTTGTTGAAGTTAGGAAAAACCACTTTCTTTGTACCACTCACTAAAAGCAGTAAGATGATCCCAAATTTTCACTATTTATAAATTCACATACTTCAAAATATCAGTTTTTCAATTAGTTAATAGGAGAATAAATCCAAAACTCATCAGCAAATTTTCTTCAGATTCTCAGTGGCCAATAATCTCCTTTAAAGAAAACCTTTCTTAAAGAAATACCACAAGGAAAAAAAAAAAGATACTAGATTCTATACTGATAAGTTCAGTTCACCCTCTGAAAATGTAACCTATTTTCAGACAGCTAAATGTGCTTCTCCACCGTAAAACAAATTTCCCTTACCATTTATAGGCAACGTAAGTAACGTTCTGTTATTAAGTAAAAATTATTTTAATCCATTTTAATCCATATGCTGTGCAATACCAAAACCTAAATTTTACTTCCTTTGATATTCAAAGTAAACAGGTATATTCATAACTTCAGATTAAGGCCAAATGTACAGCATTAGTAAAAGTAACCCACAAAGTTAAAACAAAAAACTACAACTAAAAATTAATTTAATTTCGGCATAGAAATCTGAACACCATGACATTTTTATTGTTACCTTTTAAATGCTTCGGCTGGGTTTCTCTCGCACTCCCCAGGCTGTAAGAGGCTTTGGACTGCTGGATCCCTTAGCTTGTCCTCATATCCTTGGAGTAGTCCACTGCGGCAGATCTGGGCTACTAGACCTCTAATAAACCCTCCAACACACAAAGTATCAGAGTCCTGGGCTTTGCAGAAATGAAAGGCCAAAGCTTGGCGATGTAAACCTCTCTGCAAACTTGTAGGTGAACTTGGCCATAAGAGTTCAGTACATAGGGCCGTCTTGCCACTGCCAGGCCCTCCTACCAACAACACACCCCAGGCAGCTCCCTTTCCAGAGACACCACTAGCATTATTCCCAGAATTCACTACAAGTGATGGTGCATTGACAGCACTATTGCAGCAGTTACTTTTCTCCTGGAGGCAATGCTGAAGCTTGTGGAAAACCCACTCCCTACAGTAAAACGGCTTCCCTTGCAGTAAACTGGTTTGAGCCATTTTGCAGACTTTCTCTTCCCAAGGATTAGTCATAACAGGTTTTTTATCTTCATTTGCTAGAGTCTGGATACATCAACACAGGTCTTTCCATCCATTATGACATAACTTGTATATTAAGTTGACTCTGAAGACAGAGTAACTAGTTACAGTAAAATTCAACAGCCACAGAGTTCATCTGTCAACAGAACGTGCATGACTTTATTTGGTTCCTTATTCTTGATCAGCAGTCTATGCATTAGTTGTTGAACTGAGGGAAAAACGCCTGATTCCACAGCTCAGCAACACTTTTCCTATATTTCAATGAGTCACATAACTCCATGGTTATAAATGGAGTTTATGTGATTGTGGATGTTTCAAGAACAGAGATGAGACAATACATGGAAAACTAAAGAAAAAACCCAATCTTTCAATTTGTACAAAATGCTTCTCCAGATTCCAAGTGTTAATTCTGCATCTGACAATTAGATTCAGAAAAGAGGTCCACTGCATTAAATGGCATCAGAGAGATTACATTTATACGGTATGAGGTACAGTATGTAAGTAGCTCTGTATTTCTCGTTGAAGGATGATCACTCAGACTACTAGATCTTGCCAGTTTCAGGCATCTGGGCAACTGCCAGGGAACTGTTTCAGATTATAGTCTCTTATGTGGCAGAAATGACAACCACTGTTAACACCTTCTTAATTCAAAGCATTCATAAAACGCATTTTTCAAGACAGCAGATTCTTAATGAACCTGTTCATAGGTTTCTTGGTTTTAAGACGTCCAGGTAATCAACAATTCCACAAGTAACTAAAATAAAACAAACAAAAATACCTCAGTGCAAAATATCATATGTTAAAAACTTATTAAGGACAATAAAGGTTGCAGTGTACCAGTTAACGTAATCTCAAAAATCTACGTACTTCACCTTTGGCACTTTCAAAAAGTTGGACAAAAACCACTGAAATAATCACATTCTCCCCTCTGCATTTTTCTTCCTCGTTGTTATGCTTCCCAAACAGCCACATTTTAATCAAGTTACCCAAGATTTTTGCAACTTCACCATAGCAAGGGAGGGGGGAGATACTTTATGCACATACAGTAACACCCTTAACTCCAGGCAAAACGCTCATTCACAGTAGACTGGTAGAACAGCGCCAGCTAAGGAAGCTCTATTAACTTACACAGTCCAGTCAGTCAAGGACTGTCTACTCCTCCAGCCACACTTCTTTGTTGATAGTTTGCAAAAATCTAGGGGAAGATTACTAGGGTTGCAGCTAGATGGGAAATGGTTTTAAAATAAAAACCGATGGGGGATGATTGTTCTTATAGGAATGATAAAGCAAACACAAGTAAAATGTGAATCCTTCCTTCCTCTGGGCCAAGGATGGAGGTCAGGGATAAAATCTACCGCTCTGGCCGGAGAAAAGGCTGCTAGGGAGAAATTCCTTCCAAGACAGGAAAGGGATAAAGAGTAGAGTGCTTCGGTGCTGGTGGGTGTCTGCCCACAGGTTCGGCCTCCAGTTTCAGCTGACAGACAAAAGGAACTCCGCGATTCCCAGCGCCGGGCACCACCTTGGGTTTGAACTGCCCAGAGGAGCCACAGGGGAGCCACCTCGGAGAGGCCACAAGCGAAGGTGCAGCCTCCACACCGAGGTCTGCCCTTCCAGAGGCTGGGAGCGCCTCTGCACCCCGCCCCGCACCGAGATTGGGGTGTGTCTTTTGAAGGGGGAGGGGGTGACTGAGGTCCTTGCCAATCCCAGACGAGGGGTCGCCTCCCGGTCGGCTTCCGCCTCTGCGCTCCCGCCCCATGCCCGGCTCCCGCTCCCACCCGGCCGACGGCGGTGCGAGGGAAGAGGGCAAATCTGGGGCTCGAGGCCGGAGAGGGTGGGTGGTTGGGTCAGGTCCAAGCCCCGGCCTCGGCCTCCCAGCTTCCAACCCGAGGGAGGGGCCTCGCTTCCACCGCCGCCGCCGCCCCCCGGTTACCTCGGCCCCAGCCGCCGCCGTGGCCGCCGCTGCCGCTGCCGCTGCTGCGGACTCAGTCTCAGACACTTGCTTCGCTGAGAAGTCGCCGCCAGCAGCGCTCCCGGGACTCCACTCCAACTGCAGCCGCCTCCTCCGCCAGGCCCGGGGCACGCTCCCAGCTCCGGATCCTCCTCTTGGCCCCCGGCGGCTGCCAGTTCCAGCTTTCCCAGCAGAATCGGTCGTGCTCGCCCCAGCCCCCACCGGCCAACCGCCGCCGCCGCCGCCGTCAGGGCAGTGACTGTCTCAGGCAGCCCTCGGCCGGCCGGCTCCGCCCCACCCCGCTCCGCGGCCCCGCCCTCCCAGCCCAGACCCCGCCCCCGCCCCGCCGTTAGGCCTTTCTTTGCCCGCCGGCTCCGCCCCCGCGTCCTTCCCCTCCCCCACCGCGCCCTCCCACAGCAGCCCGTGCCTGGGCGTGTGCGGCCTCCTGGGACCCGCTGCCGGCGTGGCGGGGAGACCTGTCTCGGGGCGGCGTGGGGGCCCCGCCTTTCTCAGGGGAGGCGGAGAACGGGGCGGGGGCTGCGTTCTCACGTCCCCGAGCTCACGCGAGTCGTTGCCCCCACCCTCCCCGTCACCACTGGGCCCTGATCCTTCCTTTGTCTTCCAGGCCGGAGGGACTCGCCGGCTGTTGGGGCCGTATCTGCTCCTGGGAGGGGCAGTTGGGTAGGGGGAGATTGCCTCTTGCCTCTCTCTGCTCAACCCTTTTGCCTTTCCCTTAACCCCCTTGCTTCCAAAGCCACTTCAGGCCCCGTTCTACCAGTCAGTCGTCCGGTCTCCTTTCAGTCCATTAAATTCCAGGGATGCTTTTACTTTGGCTGGGACGAAGAGAAGGAAGGAAAGGACTGGGAAGAATGTTGCAAAAATAGAAATAGTGGGGGTATAGGGCGACATTCTTACCAGCCTCATGAAAAGGACGTGGCCTCCATCAGATGGAGGTTGACAGCAGGCTTGACTGGGTCTCAGGCTCCTGCTCCTCAGGGCCACCTGATCACCCGCAGCGTCCAGTAAGGGGGGAAAGGTCCTTGGTCGTGTGGCGTCAGGAAATGCCTTAGAGGGCCTGCTCACAGGGGCCTGTTGGACTAAGCATGTCAGTTGTTTGCACTCACTGGACCTGAGTTGCTTAGATTCCAAATTTCTCCCAGAAAAATAAGTATACCGTCAACTGATGGAATAGGGAATGTAACATCTTTTTATTTTAATTGTTTATGCTAAAATCCAGAGTGCTCTATTTCCCATTCCTCATTAACTTGCATGTGTTTATTTGCCAAAATATTAAGCCAGTCTCCCATCTAGTTTTAGAAATTTCGTAGTATAGCTATCACAATAAGAAAAATGGGTAAACAAATAGATCGTGTTTGGGCTTACTCTTTCATATTGTTTATTCGTGCCAGTTGAGGTTTACTGATTTTAATGTTTAATTTTAATTCATGTACCCTGAATATTGGGCTTCTTTCCTAAAACACAAGGAAAAGAGGCAGAGTATAAATTCTCCAGAATTAGGGGGATGAAAATTGATTTTTAAAAAGCTACAATTTTGATTTATTTTTGCCTAAGCTGTTTTAATTACCACTTAGCTTGTTTGCCACGCAGCTTTATAGTCATTGAATAGGTTGACTCCTTCAGTTTCATGGTTGTAAAATTTTATGTTTAGAGGAAAATTTAAATGAGAAATATGTATATCACATTATCATTTCTATTAAGCCGTTTGCTAACACGATAATTAAAATAATTTCTGCCCAGTAGAGAAGTTACGGAAACTTTTTGTTTAGTGGGCCTCATTTATGATAACTAAGCACTATCATGGAATGCTGTTTTAAATAACTTCAGCTGTAACTAAGCTGTAATTAATCTTCAGACCTATTTAGAATTTTATGTTTTTTGCTTTAAAATTTATTTCACATTTTATTTTTATTGCTTTCTGCTTTCTTTAATAGAAAACCCTTAACAGTGACGTATATATATATATATATATATATACACACATATATAATTTTATGAAACTTCTTTTTATCAATTACCTAAATGTTAAACGTGGCATAAGCAGAATACTTACTCTTGGTGCATATTCACATACTTTAATCAGTTTCTTAGTTGTTTTTTCTCCAATACCAGATACTCACATTTTCCCAAAGAATGCAATTTTTTTCAATGTGGCCTTTCTTATTTTTAATTTGTTCATAAAATTTCCTGAAATCATCACAGTTTCACATAAATTTAAAATTACTGACAGCTTTAACGAATGCTTCTCTGAAGACTATAATGTTTTAAATGGAAAATTAAGTGGTGAGAGACGTATTAAGCTCAAAACACTCTGCTAAATAAAACATATTCTCCATTCTAATTTCTCTATACTGAAATGTACAAATTTTTCAGTTCAAATCTTTTCCTAGCTGTTGTCTTTTTTTAAACCTCACTCAGTTATATTGTGCAACAAGTATTTTTACAAAACAAAGCTCATTATATAAGTCTTGAAAATGTACGTTTATTTTGATGGTTTCGTCTCAAAAAAATACTACAAAATTATGTCATCTCAATTTTAATCCATTTAGATACAAAATATAGTTTCATCCAATTAAAAGCAACAGCTGCATCAAAAGATTCCACAAGTTGAGATATTCCAAAGCACAATTATAAATTTCAAAAATTAAGTCTTTTATAATGTCTATGTTCTCATCATAGAGTACGTTCAGTTCCTTGTTTGGTAGAGGTAAATTTCAATTTCTTTATATTTGCAAGTTCTATAATAATTATAGCAATACCTAAAAGCTACAAAAGTTGAAATCTATGATTTTAGAGTTCCAATGATTTTACATGAAAGGCTGTGAAAATTTAGAGGACTCATTTTTGTCCTCTAAATTAACTTGTGTAAGTCACTCAGGTTTATTTGCAAAGTGATGTTTTATGCTTGGCAGTCTTTCAGGTTATGCCACAAATTTAAAGAACTCTGCATTGTACAAAAAGAGTTCAGCCTACTTGCTATATACTCTACTACAGGATAAGTCAGTCTCTATATCACATATTTCAGATATACCTCACATGTAATTTTCTCCATTTACTGCTGATTCTCAGAAGTGGCTTCTTGCACGTGGAAGGCAGCTGCAGCAAGCCAGGGAACTCTGAACTGCTACACCACGTGTCTAGCAGGATCGGCAGCCTTGAGAGTTTCTCTGATTACTACCAAGCCCAGGATTTTGTATATATTATATGTACATGTACGTGTGTGTACATGTACAGGTATATGTGTGTGTATGTATATGTTTATGTATCAACCACCCATATCAAGCTATATTTTATTTTTTCAACTAGCAGTCTGCACACTGTCCTTCAAAGGATAGTTACTCTGAATCTGGAAAAGAGTTATTAGTGGCAGCCTTTCAGATTTTCCCACAAATTTAAAGAACTCTGTTTATTTCATCTCATATACTACTTAAGGAGACCATGGCAAAAGCTGGAAATAACGAAGGTCTACCAAACCATCCCAGATTATTGTAATGCTACTATTAATAACATTGTTATGTTTACATAAATACACATTTTGTTAGTTATGTTCATTGGACTTGATGTAGACCTAGACTATAGAAAAACTTTGATTGACATGGGAGGCATAATGATAGGAACATCCAGCTGTGGCTACCCTCTTAAATACCCTTTTAAAAGAATGCTTATTTAAGCCTTACATTTTAAAAGTAATTGTTGCCAGCTGTATTTATTCCTGTCCTTGAAAACAAGCCTAAAAATAGCTGTTGCTTATAAAATGTGTAAGATATAGGCCTTTCCTTCAAAGAATTAAAGAAATCCCCAAATAAGATTTATTTTGCACAATTACCAGTGAAGGGAAATAAAGACTCATTGACTATGGTTATTAGATGGCTAGTTACAATGTTTCACCTTTACCCTTCACTTTTTCCCATGCTCCTAGATAGAGCAAAAACTCTTCGTAGACCCCAAAATTACACCAACAGTACACATGACAGCATGGATCTGAAATTCATATTCTCTTTCACCCCAAATATGCAGCAAGAAATTTAAAGAAGCAAATTAGGATTCTCTAACATGCCCCTCTATTGGATTCCCAGAACTGCTTTTTCCTACCTTTTCTTCTATGAGTCTATATGTAGTTTAAATGACCTCCCTATGCCAACCACAAAGTCACCTTTTCATCAAATCTCACCCTTTCATCAAATCTCAGATGCCAATAAGTACCCTCCATGAAGTATTCTTTGAGCTATATTTTAAATATCCAAGAACTGCTGAAACTGGCTTAGTAATAACTTATATCCCTGAGTCCTGTGTCAGTCATATGGTCACACGCAATAATAGCAATAATTACATGTAATTATATTAATTTGAAAATAATTCAATGTCATATGTGAAGGTAAACTTTCTCAATTATGTCCCCTATGCATCCTTTGACTAGATTTTGGTGAATCATTAAATTAATCACTTGCTTTGCTGTAAATAATTTATTCATTTGACAGATTCCCAAGTAAATGAGGGATACTATTTCACTTATTGTCCTCAGACTCTCTATTTTGTAGAACCACATAGTATTTTTTCTTTGTCCAAGTCTCTGTTACTTGCTAAACTAGTATGCCTTGGCATTGGTAACGTCGGGAAGGTAGATTGTATTAGTTTGGAAGTTAATATTACGTACTAGAAAGCATAAAAATAAATTAAACAAAGAGTCTGTGGGAGTAACACACCTTATAACATCCTAAGGCCACAGAGGCTCTTGTAAATACCACACTTCCTGTCCTACATACATTTCCAGGGAACTGTACTGATGATGTGGGCAGGGACAGCTGTGTACCATAGCTGAGCCAAGAAGCCTATGGCTTGGTGGTTACTTCTCAGAAAGTTTTTTTTTTTTTTCTAAGTTAGGTGGTAAAAGGCCACCAAGAGGTGATTCAAAATATCCTGACTAGTCAGTCTATCTTACCTAGGCACCTGTGTTTCTTATTAGTGCTCTCCAGTCAGCTTAATATATGATCATTCCTTTGGAATGTCAATATATATTTCTATTTTCATTTAATACTGATTAAATCCCTTCTGTTTTTGAAAAGTAGTCTGTCAGAAAGATGTAACTGGAATCACAAGTCTAGACTAAATTGGTTGAGGAACACTGTATGCCAAGTGGTTTTTGTTTTGTTTTGAGACAGGGTCTTGCTCTGTCACCCAGGCTGAAGTCTAGTGGCACAATCTCGGTTTACTGCTACCTCCCACCTCAGCCTCCAGAGTAGCTGGGACCACAGGCATGTGCCACCAAGCCTGGCTAATCTTCATATTTTTAGTAGAGACTGGGTTTTGCCGTGTTGCCCAGGCTGGTCTTGAACTCCTGGGCTCAAGGGATCCACTGCCTCAGTCTCCCAAAGTGCTGAGATTACAGGCATGAGCCAGTGCACCAAGCCCCAAGTGTTTTAACTATGAAGCACAGGGCCCTGTCAGAGATTATTGCTGTTCTACAAACATACTGAAAATACCAACCTACAGTTATTTTCTATGTACATGTGTAGATTTCCACACTCTTGAAAAAGGAAGCCATGATTTTATGCCTTTTTTCCAACTCGCTGTGTGTGGTAGCTAGACTCCAAAGATACCCCCAGTGAGCCATGCCTCCTGGAATTCATGTCCTTAAGCCATCACTTCATATTGTATCTGGTCTTGCATTATTAACCATTGGAATGTGGCAGAAGTAACAGTGTGCCAGTTCCAGGTCTAATTTTGAAGAGGACTAGTAGCTTCTGCATCCTACTTTGGAATGCTCACTTGTAGGAATCACCATTAAAGAAATTTGGCTACCCTGCTGAAGAGGCCATGCAGAGGGATCACACAAGGAAGCCACGGGGAGAGGCCCTGAGATCACATGGAGAGGTGGAGAGGCCCAGCCCAGCATCCCAGTGGGCAGGGTGATGGGGGGACTCTTCTGATGACTCTAGCCCCAGGCAACATCTAGCCAACTTCGGCAAATGATATAGCTCTGGAGAAATGAACCAATATGCCCTTGTTTATACCATCCTGGTTTTATTTGATACATATATTATCCATTTGCAAAATAATTAGAGAAACAAGATAAAGGTTAAATGAATTTTTAAAGTCTTATAGACTGAATGAGAATGCATGCTTATTTCCAAGTGTCTTTTCTCTCTATTACATACTCCTTATCTCATTAGAAACCTTTCATCAACAAAGAAGCCTCTGATTCTAGCCTATTAGACAGCCATTTGTTATTTCCAGACATACAAAAAGCATCTGGCTCCGGCATAATGCTTCATAATACACGAGAGTCAGAAGCTCCCCTCTCAATTCACCTGCAAAATTTTATATAAAAATGGAATGGTGGCCGGGCGCGGTGGCTCACATCTGTAATCCCAGCACTTTGGGAGGCCGAGGCAGGCGGATCACGAGGTCAGGAGATCGAGACCTTCCTGGCTAACACGGTGAAACCCCGTCTCTACTAAAAATACAAAAAAAATTAGCCGGGCATGGTGGCGGGCGCCTGTAGTCCCAGCTACAGGCGCTGGGCGGCTGATGCAGGAGAATGGCGTGAACCTGGGAGGTGGAGCTTGCAATGAGCAGAGACTGCACCACTGCACTCCAGCCTGGGCAACAGAGCGAGACTCCATCTCAAAAAAAAAAAAAAAAAAAGGAATGGTATTCTGGGAAGGGGAGGGAAGGATAACGCAATCTAAATCAGAAGCACATTATCTCAGTAATGCTATGTAAGTTCTGAATGCCTAGAGTTTGTAACTGATTCAAAATTTAAAAAGGAGGGAAGAAATTGAGTGGAGCCAAGATGGCCGAATAGGAACAGCTCCGGTCTCCAGCTCCCAGCCCCAGCGACACAGAAGACCGGTGATTTCTGCATTTCTGCTTGAGGTACCGGTTTCATCTCACTAGGGAGTGCCTAACAGTGGGTTCAGGACAGTCGGTGAAGCGCACTGTGCGCGAGCCGAAGCAGGGCGAGGCATTGCCTCACTCGGGAAGCGCAAGGGGTCAGGGAGTTCCCTTTCCTAGTCAAAGAAAGGGGAAACAGACGGCACCTGGAATATCGGGTCAGTCCCGTCCTAATACTGCGCTTTTCCAACGGGCCTGGAAAACGGCACACTAGGAGATTGTGTCCCGCACCTGGCTCGGAGGGTCCTATGCCCACAGAGTCTTGCTGATTGCTAGCACAGCAGTCTGAGATCACGCTGCAAGGCGGCAACGAGGCTGGGGGAGGGGCGCCCGCCATTGCCCAGGCTTGCTTAGGTAAACAAAGCAGCCAGGAAGCTCGAACTGGGTGGAGCCCACCACAGCTCAAGGAGGCCCGCCTGCCTCTGTAGGCTCCACCTCTGGGGGCAGGGCACAGACAACCAAAAACTCAGCGAGAACCTCCACAGCCTTAAATGTCCCTGTCTGACTGACAGCTTTGAAGAGAGTAGTGGTTCTCCCAGCACGCAGCTGGAGATCTGAGAACGGACAGACTGCCTCCTAAAGTGGGTCCCTCACCCCTGAGCAGCCTAACTGGGAGGCACCCCCCCAGTGGGACAGACTGACACCTCATTCAACCGGGTACTCCTCTGAGACAAAACTTTCAGAGGAACTATCAGACAGCTGAATTTGTGGTCTCGCGAAAATCCGCTGTTCTGCAGCCACCGGTGCTGACACCCAGCCAAACAGGGTCTGGAGTGGACCTCTAGTAAACTCCAACAGACCTGCAGCTGAGGGTCTTGTCTGGTAGAAGGAAAATTAACAAACAGAAAGGACATCCACACCAAAAACCCATCTGTACATCACCATCATCGAAGACAAAAAGTAGACAAAACCACAAAGATGGGGAAAAAACAGACCAAAAAAACTGGAAACTCTAAAAAACAGAGCACCTCTCCTCCTCCAAAGGAACGCAGTTCCTCACCAGCAACGGAACAAAGCTGGATGGAGGATGACTTTGATGAGTTGAGAGAAGAAGGCTTCAGACGATCAAACTACTCTGAGCTACGAGAGGAAATTCAAAACAATAGCAAAGAAGTTAAAAACTTTGAAAAAAAAATTAGAAGAATGGATAACTAGAATAACCAATGGAGAGAAGGGCTTAAAGGAGATGATGGAGCTGAAAGCCAAGTTTCGAGAACTACGCGAAGAATGCAGAAGCCTCAGTAGCAGATGCGATCAACTGGAAGAAAGGGTATCGCTGATAGAAGATGAAATGAATGAAATGAAGAGAGAAGGGAAGTTTAGAGAAAAAAGAATAAAAAGAAATGAACAAAGCCTCCAAGAAATTTGGGACTGTGTGAAAAGACCAAACCTACGTCTGATTGGTGTACCTGAAAATGATGGGGAGAATGGAACCAAGTTGGAAAACACTCTGCAAGATATTATCCAGGAGAACTTCCCCAATCTAGCAAGGCAGGCCAGCATCCAGATTCAGGAAATACAGAGAACGCCACAAAGATACTCCTCGAGAAGGGCAACTCCAAGACACATAATTGTCAGATTCACCAAAGTGGAAATGAAGGAAAAAATGTTAAGGGCAGCCAGAGAGAAAGGTCGGGTTACCCACAAAGGGAAGCCCATCAGACTAACAGCTGATCTCTCAGCAGAAACTCTACAAGCCAGAAGAGAGTGGGGGCCGATATTCAACATTCTTAAAGAAAAGAATTTTCAACCCAGAATTTCCTATCCCGCCAAACTAAGCTTCATAAGTGAAGGAGAAATAAAATACTTTACAAACAAGCAAACGCTGAGTGATTTTGTCACCACCAGGCCTGCCCTAAAAGAGCTCCTGAAGGAAGCACTAAACATGGAAAGGAACAACCGGTACCAGCCCCTGCAAAAACATGCCAAATTGTAAAGACCATCGAGGCTAGGAAGAAACTATAGCAACTAACGAGCAAAATAACCAACTAACATCATAATGACAGGATCAGATTCACACATAACAATATTCACGTTAAATGTAAATGGGCTAAATGCTCCAATCAAAAGACACAGACTGGCAAACTGGATAAGGAGTCAGGACCCATCAGTGTGCTGTATTCAGGAAACCCATCTCACGTGCAGAGACACACATAGACTCAAAATAAAGGGATGGAGGAAGATCTATCAAGCAACTGGAAAACAAAAAAAGGCAGGGGTTGCAATCCTAGTCTCTGATAAAATAGACTTTAAACCAACAAAGATCAAAAGAGACAAAGAAGGCCATTACATAATGGTAAAGGGATCAATTCAACAAGAAGAGCTAACTATCCTAAATATATATGCACCCAACACAGGAGCACCCAGATTCATAAAGCAAGTCCTCAGTGACCTACAAAGGGACTTAAACTCCCACACAATAATAATGGGAGATTTTAACACCCCACTGTCAGCATTAGACAGATCAACGAGACAGAAAGTTAACAAGGATATCCAGGAATTGAACTCAGCTCTACATAAAGTGGACCTAATAGACATCTACAGAACTCTCCACCCCAAATCAACAGAATATACATTTTTTTCAGCACCACACCACACCTATTCCAAAATTGACCACATAGTTGGAAGTAAAGCTCTTCTCAGCAAATGTAAAAGAACAGAGATTATAACAAACTGTCTCTCAGACCACAGTTCAATCAAACTAGAACTCAGGATTAAGAAACTCAGTCAAAACCGCTCAACTACATGGAAACTGAACAACCTGCTCCTGAATGACTATTGGGTACATAATGAAATGAAGGCAGAAATAAAGATGTTCTTTGAAACCAACGAGAACAAAGACACAACATACCAGAATCTCTGGGACACGTTCAAAGCAGTGTGTAGAGGGAAATTTATAGCACTAAATGCCCACAAGAGAAAGCAGGAAAGATCCAAAATTGACACCCTAACATCACAATTAAAAGAACTAGAAAAGCAAGAGCAAACACATTCAAAAGCTAGCAGAAGGCTAGAAATAACTAAAATCAGAGAAGAACTGAAGGAAATAGAGACACAAAAAACCCTTCAAAAAATTAATGAATCTAGGAGCTGGTTTTTTGAAAAGATCAACAAAATTGATGGACCGCTAGCAAGACTAACAAAGAAGAAAAGAGAGAAGAATCAAATAGATGCAATAAAAAACGAAAAAGGGGATATCACCACCGATCCCACAGAAATACAATCTACCATCAGAGAATACTACAAACACCTCTATGCAAATAAACTAGAAAATCTGGAAGAAATGGATAAATTCCTCGACAAATACACCCTCCCAAGACTAAACCAGGAAGAAGTTGAATCTCTGAATAGACCAATAACAGGTTCTGAAATTGTGGCAATAATCAATAGCTTACCAACCAAAAAGAGTCCAGGACCTGATGGATTCACAGCTGAATTCTACCAGAGGTACAAGGAGGAACTGGTACCATTCCTTCTGAAACTATTCCAATCGATAGAAAAAGAGGGAATCCTCCCTAACACATTTTACGAAGCCAGCATCGTCCTGATACCAAAACCTGGCAGAGACATAACCAAAAAAGAGAATTTCAGACCAATATCCTTGATGAACATTGATGCAAAAATCCTCAATAAAATACTGGCAAACCGAATCCAGCAGCACATCAAAAAGCTTATCCACCATGTTCAAGTGGGCTTCATCCCTGGGATGCAAGGCTGGTTCAACATACGCAAATCAATAAATGTAATCCAGCATATAAACAGAACCAAAGACAAAAACCACATGATTATCTCAATAGATGCAGAAAAGGCCTTTGACAAAATTCAACAACCCTTCATGCTAAAAACTCTCAATAAATTAGGTATTGATGGGACATATCTCAAAATAATAAAAGCTATCTACAACAAACCCACAGCCAATATCATACTGAATGGGCAAAAACTGGAAGCATTCCCTCTGAAAACTGGCACAAGACAGGGATGCCCTCTCTCACCGCTACTATTCAACATAGTGCTGGAAGTTCTGGCCAGAGCAATCAGGCAGGAGAAGGAAATAAAGGGTATTCAATTAGGAAAAGAGGAAGTCAAATTGTCCCTGTTTGCAGATGACATGATTGTATATCTAGAAAACCCCATTGTCTCAGCCCAAAATCTCCTTAAGCTGATTAGCAACTTCAGCAAAGTCTCAGGATACAAAATTAATGTACAAAAATCACAAGCATTCTTGTACACCAATAACAGACAAACAGAGAGCCAAATCATGAGTGAACTCCCATTCACAATTGCTTCAAAGAGAATAAAATACCTAGGAATCCAACTTACCAGGGATGTGAAGGACCTCTTCAAGGAGAACTACAAACCACTGCTCAATGAAATAAAAGAGGATACAAACAAATGGAAGAACATTCCATGCTCATGGGTTGGAAGAATCAATATCGTGAAAATGGCCATACTGCCCAAGGTAATTTATAGATTCAATGCCATCCCCATCAAGCTACCAATGACTTTCTTCACAGAATTGGAAAAAACTACTTTAAAGTTCATATGGAACCAAAATAGAGCCCGCATCACCAAGTCAATCCTAAGCCAAAAGAACAAAGCTGGAGGCATCACGCTACCTGACTTGAAACTATACTACAAGGCTACAGTAACCAAAACAGCATGGTACTGGTACCACAACAGAGACATAGATCAATGGAACAGAACAGAGCCCTCAGAAATGATGCCGCATAGCTACAACTATCTGATCTTTGACAAACCTGACAAAAACAAGAAATGGGGAAAGGATTCCCTATTTAATAAATGGTGCTGGGAAAACTGGCTAGCCATATGTAGAAAGCTGCAACTGGATCCCTTCCTTACACCTTATACAAAAATTAATTCAAGATGGATTAAAGACTTATATGTTAGACCTAAAACCATTAAAATCCTACAAGAAAACCTAGGCAATACCATTCAGGACATAGGCGTGGGCAAGGACTTCATGTCTAAAACACCAAAAGCAATGGCAACAAAAGCCAAAATCGACAAATGGGATCTCATTAAACTAAAGAGCTTCTGCACAGCAAAAGAAACTACCATCAGAGTGAACAGGCAACCTACACAATGGGAGAAAATTTTTGCAACCTACTCATCTGACAAAGGGCTAATATCCAGAATCTACAATGAACTCAAACAAATTTACAAGAAAAAAACAAACAACCCCATCAAAAAGTGGGCAGAGGACATGAAGAGACACTTCTCAAAAGAAGACATTTATGCAGCCAAAAAACACATGAAGAAATGCCCCTCATCACTGGCCATCAGAGAAATGCAAATCAAAACCACAGTGAGATACCATCTCACACCAGTTAGAATGGCCATCATTAAAAAATCAGGAAACAACAGGTGCTGGAGAGGATGTGGAGAAATAGGAACACTTTTACACTGTTGGTGGGACTGTAAACTAGTTCAACCATTGTGGAAGTCAGTGTGGCGATTCCTCAGGGATCTCGAACTAGAAATACCGTTTGACCCAGCCATCCCATTACTGGGTATATACCCAAAGGACTATAAATCATGCTGCTATAAAGACACATGCACACGTATGTTTATTGCGGCACTATTCACAATAGCAAAGAGTTGGAACCAACCCAAATGTCCAACAACGATAGACTGGATTAAGAAAATGTGGCACATATACACCATGGAATACTATGCAGCCATAAAAAATGATGAGTTCGTGTCCTTTGTAGGGACATGGATGAAACTGGAAAACATCATTCTCAGTAAACTATCGCAAGGACAAAAAACCAAACACCGCATGTTCTCACTCATAGGTGGGAATTGAACAATGAGAACTCATGGACACAGGAAGGGGAACATGACGCTCCGGGGACTGTTGTGGGGTGGGGGGAGGGGGGAGGGACAGCATTAGGAGATACACCTAATGCTAAATGACGAATTAATGGGTGCAGGAAATCAACATGGCACATGGATACATATGTAACAAACCTGCACATTGTGCACATGTACCCTAAAACCCTAAAGTATAATAAAAAAAAAAAAAAAAAGGAGGAAAAACATTGTTTCTGCAGCATTTACCTTAAGGAAAAGCTTTTGTTTAATTTCTTTTTTTTTTTTTGCTCATTATTGTCTATATATTTAAATTCTATATTTGGATATTATTAAGAAAATTTTACCCGGCTAAAATGTAAATAATTCAGGTGAACAAAAGCATTAATATTTTACTCAAGAGTCCATGTTTAGTGCTACAGTATTTAAACATGGAGATAAACTGGTTTAATAGAACTCAGGTATCATAATTTTATGTGAGAGTCCCACCAAATTTATTGTTACAATCTCAAAAAGCTAATAAGAAAAGTAAATTATTTGCAGCCAAATCAGGTCGATTAAGACCCCAAGGAGGTGGGAAGCAAAGAAATCAACCTCACACTTAGAGACATACACTTTAAAAGAGAGAGGGAATCTTTTTTTCTAAGAGACCTCATGGAAGAAAGAAAAGGGTATATGGTCTGGAGATGTTTGAGAGAGAGAATACATCTGAGAAATAGCTTGTCTGTAAGGTGGAACCATCATTTGAGCATTAAAGGTTTTATGGTTTAAGATGGTGTAGTCTTGGTCAGGGACACCACATACAGCTAGCTGCACAGGCTGTGTGCTGCACAACTCAGGTGACACCATTCAAACGGACTATGATGTGGTTCACATGGACTAGAGTACATCCAGGTTGTGAATGCAGTTAAAGAGCATGTTTGAGTATTTGTAACAAAAGCCAAATTTAATGAATTGATACATAAAAGTTTATTTTTCTTGTCTAATAAAAAGCCCATAATTTATATGGTAGCTCTAAGATGCCATCAGGAACTGCCCTTCTTTCTCTTCTGCCATCTTGAGTAACTTTCATCTTCATTTTCACTTCAGTCTTTGGTAAGATAACCAAATTCTTCCATGTTGCCTGGGGCTTTCTCTATTTTAAAATGAAAAGTCACATGTCTAGGAAAACTCCGCAGTCCCTGGTTCTACCAGGAGGGTTGGTCACCCCACAAGGTCTCAAAATGGCATTCTACCTCCAGCTCCTCTTACCCATTAGAAACAGAAGATGAGGGAAGAAGTAGTGAATAAGTGGTAACTGGCACCTATATCAGGAAAATAAAACTTTTACAATAATTGTCAGCACATGTGTACTTACATCTAATTTACCAGAACTACACAAGGTAGGTAGGGAAGTAGATTATATTAGCTAGACACATTGCTGCTCTAAAAAAAAAAAATCAGAGTTCTATTAATATTGGAAAGAATTAGATAAATTATATTAGGAAGAAATTAGAAGTGTCTGCATACCTTTGAGGCTTTCTATAGTATTCTTGGTATCTCTGGAACACAGTGCAAACAATAAAGGCAAACTGGGGCTGGGGATTGTCAAAAAAAGAATACCAGAAGGCCAAGGAAACATTATTTAGGGATATGCATATCATTATTGAAATGATTCATTATGCAATACATACTGGGGAGAAATCAGATAAAACTAGGAATAGTGTTACCTATTGAGAAAATGATAGAAGGGTTAAGAATTTAGAATAAAATATCAAATTTCTTTTAGATCCTGGGGAAAATACCTATATGAGATTTCTTTCATTTCGTTGGAAACAGATTGTTTGCCTTCAACTTAATATTTATCAAGTAGTTCTCTTTTGTTCATCTTAACATCCTAAACTTTAAGGAGGAAACTTTATTTAAAACTTATATTAAAATGATATTTCTGTTACACTGATAACAAATCAACAAAGAAATTAACAATGAAAAGGAAAATCAAATAGAAAAAGAGGTAGTGATTTGATAACTGAAGGATTTTTAAAAATTTATTTCAATGAACATGTGTGTGGAAAGTTTAGCTAAGCATCTTAATGTCCCATGACAGTTTGAATAGATTATGAATCAAAAATGAAAGCCCTTCATATGCAAGTCATAAGTGACAACTGAATTGAAAACATCACCTTGTACTTAAATTAGACCACATTTGAATTAGTGTTATATGCATTTATTCTGACTGGGAATAAATAGCGCAGTAAGAATCCCTATGAAAGACATAATGTTTATATGTGAATGTTCCAATTTCTCCTAGTTATAGTTAATGGGTTTAAAATACAATTTAATCCAATCCAGTGATATTTAAATAAATATACTTTAGAGAATTAGTAAAATATAATAGGTCTGGAATTATTCAAATTTTTCTTTGTGTCTACAAGTAAATGAGAATGAAGTGACAGATTTAATAGACTAAGATTGTAAACATGCTGATAGGAATTTTCAAATGTCATGGTGAAATATAAAACAACCTTTTGGAAAGAAGTAACATAAATTTGATTTTAAGGTGTGGACCTCATTTTGATTAAATACTATTAAATATTCATTATTATTATTTGAGATGGAGTCTCGCTCTGTCGCCCAGGCTGGAGTGCAGTAGTGTGATCTTGGCTCACTGCAACTTCCACCTCCTGAGTTCAAGAAATTCTCCCACCTCAGCCTCCTGAGTAGCTGGGATTACAGGTGTGCACCATCATGCCTGGCTAATTTTTTCTGTATTTTTAGTAGAAATGGGGTTTCACTATGTTGGCCAGGCTGCTCTCAAACTCCTAACCTCAGGTGATCTGCCCACCTCAGCCTCCCAAAGTGCTAGGATTACAAGCGTGAGCCACCACACCCAGCCTAAATATTACTTATTTCTTTCAACACTATTATACTAAGGATCTGATACAGGGTGAAAAAGAAAAAGATATAGAGTAGATGATATAGATATATAGTAGTTATTTTTGAGTCAAGACATGGTGAACCTAAAATGATTAATTTCTCAGAGAAAGAATCCTCCTTTATAACATTTAAAAGTGCAAATTGGAGATTCTATATATTTATATAAAAATGGTTGATATGTTTTGGATATTTGTCCCACCCAAATCTCATGTAATACCCAGTATTGGAGGTGGGGCCTAGTGGGAGGTGTCTGGGTCATGGGGGTGAATTCCTCATGACTTGTTTGTGCCCCATGGCTTGCTTGTGCTATTTTTGCTACAGTGAGTGAGTTCTCACGAGATCTGGTTGTTTAAAAGTATATGGCACCTCCCCCAACCCTCAGTCTTCCTCTTGCTCTCACCATGTGCACTTTCTACCCATGGCTTCTTCTCAGCATGGTGCTTTCAGAGTTCCCTGAGAGTTTAGGAAGGAGGCATAAATCCTCTTGAGAACTAGATTTTGAAACTCAGTGTTACTTCTGCCAGAGAAATTCACAAGAACAGCCTAGATTTAAGAGGTGGGGGAAAAGATTTCACCTCATTATGGGGTAAGGTACAAAACATTATGATCATACTTGTAAAGTATCACAAATGGAAACCCTTAATAATTTGATAAACAGTATAAAAGCTTCACCAGAAAAAGCAAAAAGCACACATACACAAATTCTATGTTAATTTTAAAGGAATGATGCCCTTCTATGTCATAGGACCCCAGATCTTAAAACTTTGATTTAACCAGCTGAAATACCTCAGAAACAGAAAATCAAGTATGGCATGTTCTCACTTATAAGTGGGAGCTAAACAATGGTTATGCACGAACATACAGAGGGAAATAATAGACGCTAGAGATTCCAAAAGGGAAAAGCATCGGAGACGGATGAGGTCTGAAAAATTACCTACTAAGTATAATGTTCACTATTCCAGTGGTGGGTACACTAAAGCCCAGTGCCACCACTACACAATATATGCATGTAACAAAAACTGCATGTGTAACCCCTTGAATCTATAAAAATTAAGAAAAAAATCCTGCTGGTCGGTGCTCAGAAGGAAGTGAGGAATATATTATTATTGGAAACTGGAGGAAGGGAGATCCTTGCTATATAGTAGCAGAAAGCTTAGAAAAAATTGCTAAATGTAGAAAGCAGACCTTATAAATGATGAACTTGGATATTGAGTTGAGGAGATTTCTACGCAAAGTGTTGAAGGTGAAGCCTGGTTTCTTCTTTCTGCTTGTAGTAAAATGTGAGAAGGCAGATAAACTGAGGAAAGTACTGTTCAATTATAAGGAACCAGACTTGATGATTTGGGAAATTCTCAGCTTATATGGATGGCAAAAAATGCAAAAATTAAGAGATTGCTTCTGAAAGTATGCCATAGAGAGAAACTCAGGATGTGACTGTACAACTTTTTGCCGCAACCTCAGAAAAATCAAAAGAGCAGAGTGTTAAATACAAGAGATTAAAGGTATTTATCATTGCTCTTCTCAGTCAAACCAGAGAGCATATAGGAAGCTTATTGGCATCGTCCTTCAGCCATGTCAGCAGAAGCCAAAAATAGGGAAGGAATTATCTCAGAAAAATCTGTGGATGACTTTTTGTCTAATGGAATGAACTGTGAAATCTACAAAAAGCCCACAAGGTAATTGGGAATATTTTATGAGAAGAACTCACAGCTGAGACTGAAAGGGACAGAGACAATATGAAGAAGAAGGAGACTCTCTTAACCCTGAATCTATCCAGTCAGGAAGCAGGGACTATTAAAACTACTCATCAACAAACACATGCTACCTTTTATGAAAAAGAAAGGATGACTCAAAGCCAAGATCCAGAGGACACAGTGGAAAGCTACGGAAGATGTTCCCAGGCCTTGAAACATAATGGAGTTTTCCCAGCTGGATTTAAAACTGCTTTCATTTTCCTCATTTTGGAACCAGAATGTTTTTAACTGTGTTTTCTATTGCCATGTAACACATGATCAAAAATGCAGTGGCTGAGCAGAGGTACCTGAGACAGGCTCCAGTGTTCTCTTGTATCCAGTGTGATATGAGTGAAAATCAAGTGCTTGTTATATGCTTTGGAAGGTCTCACACGTACGTGAGATCTAGTCATCTAGATTATGGTTTAAGTAGGATTAAGGAAGGAAAGCAGCAACTTACATGGACCAACAACCAGAGAACTAATGAGAATATGGACATTTTTAGCAGAAACCAGTGTGACTATATGATGACAACCATTAATCAGACCATCCTCTTTCCATTTCCTGCTGTTTCTTACTCTACTCTATTTGGGCACAGAGGAATACCTTGGAACATAGATCTAATTTCACGGATCAGTGGGAAGATAGACTCTGAATTGAGAAAACCCGGCATTGACTGAGGAAACCCAAAATTTTTTCTGAGGTTATCCTAAATTGACTGAGATTCTGAGATTAAGTTTCTAATATTCAGCAAAACGGGAGCCAAAATAAAAAAAAGTTTGAATTACGGAAAAAGTAAAATCACATTTCATGCACATTGAGTTGAAGACTAAATTTTTTTTACATGTTGAACTTCCAATGTGGGTCCTATAACACTTTATTTGTTGGCAGTTCTGTCTTCTTCACGTAGATTGTAAACATTTGAAAGGCGGTAAATTGGTCTTACTAGTTTTGGTATTACCAATGACTGCCTGCTACTTGCTCACAAAGGTGCCCAAGTACATGTTGAATAATAAATACTTACCATCTTTGATTATTGTATCTTTGATACAACATCCTTGTGATTCTTTTATGAATAGAAAAGGTATTTCTGAGTGGTCACTATAATGGTGGTGACCACTCAGAAATATTATATTTTTATATTTATAAAAATATAAACTTTTTCTCATTTGAAATTCATTTATTTCTTCTTTTTTGATTGTACTGGTAATACGAAGAAAAGGAAAGTAACAGAGTAAGTAGGACAAAGTAATTATATGTTTTACTGACACGGAAATTGGATTCTAATCTTCAGTATCCATATATACACATTTAAAGTAAACAGTGAGTCACGCTCTTTTTATGAGTGTACTATTAGCCTTTGAGAGGTAATTAATAGAGATGTAAGCTAACATTAACTAAATGAAAAAGAAAAAAGATAATGATAAACATATTTAGATCATTTCATGCAATAAGAATGAGTCAACAGAAAGGTCCAAGGGATCTTGTTCTAATTCCATTATGTATACCTTAATATTTCTATAGGGTATGTTTAAAAATGCAAATGCCAAACAGTACAAGATAAGAAAGAGCAATTATATATAGGTGCTTGATTATGAAATTGCCCTAAAACAATTCCTTTATCATTTATGTAGATTTGGGGGCAAGAGATATTAGTTATAATTGAGAGTCCGGGCACGGTGGCTCACGCTTGTAATCCCAGCACTTTGGGAGGCCGAGGTGGGCAGATCACGAAGTCAGGAGATCGAGACCACGGTGAAACCCCGTCTCTACTAAAAATACAAAAAAATTAGCCGGGCGTGGTGGCGGGCGCCTGTAGTCCCAGCTACTTGGAGAGGCTGAGGCAGGAGAATGGCGTGAACCTGGGAGGCGGAGCTTGCAGTGAGCCGAGATTGCACCACTGCACTCCAGCCTGGGCAACAGAGCAAGACTCCGTCTCAAAAAAAAAATAATAATAATAATAATAATAATAATTGAGAGGTATTTAATAATATCTGTGCTTGCATGTGTGTGCATGCTTGTACCCATATATATCCACATAAATATTAAATCTCTTAAACTTTAAATGGAGAAATATGAATTTATAAAATCTGAAATCAACCAGCATCCAACAACATACCTGTAATTGTCTACCTCAATATTATTAAACTTTGTGAGAGAATACAATATTAATTAAAAACACACTCCCAGACTTGAAGTATATATACTGGAATTGGAAAAAGAAAACAATACTGATAAAATAACTGAAGAATATTTATAGAATATGCCACAAAGTGAAGTCAACCTCTACGTTTTAGACCCTGTTCTGTGATTTGCAAGTTGACATCAAGCCAAATATGTTACCACCTGTTGCATTCAATTTAACTTTAGAAGTTCAACATGATCATAGATGATATTATACTAACAAGAAACAGCTGACTATATATTTTTTAAATATTTAAAATACAATAATCAGGAACTATTTTACTTTAAGACTGAGTGGTATATTTTCTATTATAAGACTTCCTGCTTAGATGGCTTCTTTTGACTAGACAAAGGGTGGGCAGCTGACTCAAGTCAGAGGATTTATTGATTGATCAGGCAGCCTATAGGGTGAAGAGGCCTGAAAAGTTCTGCAAAAACTGGGATGAATTGGACCAATAATATTGTACACTATGGAGCAGATATTAGCATCCACAGAGAAAAGTAGGCAGGTAACAGCAGGAGCTAGAAATGAAAGGATGCAGATACCATAAATTCCAGGATCATAATGGGTCATGCTAAAGCAGAAGTTATGAGAACACAGAAATTAACAATAAGCAGGATAGCTAAGGTAATAAAAAATAAGAAAATTATAAAATCAGTTTGTAAGAGAAACAAAAAAATAAAGACTCCAAAAAGGAGGCACAGGAATGAAACTAGTGGAATCATGTTCATTGAAGAATCATGAATTTTTGTTTCTGATGTCCGTAGTGCTGCCTTGAATCTAGTTCCAATCCCCACGTGTCCTGATTCTACTCTGGATCTTACTCAGCTATTTCTGTATGTCTCATGTCTCTCACTGAGCCTTATGTTAAATCTCTGTTACTTGAGCTTGTTTAAATGACTTTGTTCCTTGCAGCCAAAAGAGCCTGATCAAACATTATGTTTTAGGTGCTTGGGATACAAAGAATCTCTGTACCTACAGAGTTTAGTCACCCGAAATATGGAAAACATTATAAATAGATGATTCAGAATATATATCATAAAGACTGAATCATTATTTCCGCAATGGATATCATGTTTTTTCTGATTTTCATAATCCCACAAACATATAAATTCAGGCCTAAACTCTTTTTTGACTTTTGTTTCTTGTTTGCAAAAGGTTGTTGGACAACACTATTTGAATGACCAGTGAAATTCATCCATGGCTTATCTCATTGTTTTCAACAAAAATACTTTCTGTCTTTCTAATTTTAGTTAATGTCACTAGGATACATCCAGTAATATTTGTTTGACACCGTCGTGTCTTTTTAAATTTCATTTCTGTCAATTCTAACAATCTAACAAGACCCATAAATTGGTCTTCCTCTTTTCTCTTTCCTATACTAGCTAGAGTCCCTTAAATGGTTTCTTTGTAAACCAGCTTCAAAATTAGTGTTAGTAAGAACAGCTCTGATAGGTCATTCATCCCCCTTCTCAGAAACTCTCAGGAGATTCTCATTGCTACTAAGTCAAATCCTGATTCTCTGACCTCTTTCAAGATCAAGTTTGGTTTCCAGTACTAATACTCATCATTACTCTAAATATAATTTCCACTTTGGTCAAACTGGGTAACCACTAGATGTTTCTATGTGGTTCGCCTTCCCTGCTTGTGCCCATTCTCTTCCCTCTATTAGCATGTCCTTCCCACATTTTTTTTCTGTTTTTTTTTTTTTGAACCTATCAAAATTCTGTTTCTTCTTTCTATCTTTCAGGTATAATTTAAATTCCATTTTTTAAAAAGTGTATTTCCTTAAACTTGCCACCAAATAAATTCTTTCTTACCTGAATTCTCATAGCAATTGGTTTGGACATCTCTAATGATAAATACTGATTATTTGTGTAACTTATTTCCACTCTCCTACTCAATAAACTTTTTAAAAGCAGGGACCATACATATTCATTATTGTATTATCCACCCCTATCCATTACTCTGCTTCGGCATTGCTATTACTCAGGGACTCTTGTTGAATAAATAAATGTACTATGACTAACGCAGGGAACCACAGAACTACTTTTATAAAAAGCAACCTCATTTAATATAGCCACAACATGATATTTTCATTTTAATTCAAATGAACATATCTTTCCATCCCACACAAATCTGTTTCTCCTCCTGGTTCCCTCTTACTGTTTGGCTACATTATCTACTTGGTTGCCCAAGTCAAAAACCTAGGATTCACTATACACATTTTTTTTCTCTTCGTAATAAACTATGTTTTTTTCCTACTAAATATATTTTATATCTGTCCTTACTTCACTTTCTCATCATTACTGTTTAGTTAGGATTTTCGTTGTCTCTCTTTTCTGGTACTCCTGCTTCAGTTTCAACCATCTTCTACACTATTGCAGAGCAATCTATCTTCCATGCTACTGCCAAAATGATCTTTTGAATACAAAGAAGTATGAACATCATTCTTCTTTGTTAAATTTTTTTCTCATTGACTGCCCTTAATCTATGTTAGAGCTAATGTCTTGTATATGGCCTTTTGTGATGCGTCACCTAACTAGCAGTCCAAGTTATTATCTCTCGATCTTTTTCCCATATACACTATGTGCATAATAAATTACTTGTGTATGTTATACTTTCATACTTTTAAAGCATTCTATATAGGGACAAGGGTTATTTTCTTTAAACACTTATACCCTCAGAATTCAGTGGAGTGCATTTCACCGTCATTTAAAAGGCACATGGTAAATTCTTTTGAAACAATTAACAAATTAATAAATAAATATAAATTATAGGAAAGGGAATTCTTACATTTCTTAAATCTTAAATCATTCTATATTTCATTGTCAGTAATTACAAATCTTTTAAGGAGTAAAAGAGACATTAAGCATTATCTTTGTTCATTGCAAAGGAATGGCCATAAATAAAACTTATGACTTGAGGCAGCAATAACATAGCCAGAATTTTTATTTCCTTTAGTATTAAAAAGTAAAATGAGTAACCAACACTATAAATAGAATGCTAGATTATGCTTAAATTTACTATTTCACAAAATTTAAAAACACATACAACATTCTGCATTTTAGAAATGTGACAACATAAAACATGTTTATGGAATTTTTCAATGATGAGGATAATTGAACTGGCTTTTTCAGAAATTATTATTATCACTACTTTGGTCATCCTAATGCCCTTAAAACCTATATTATGTTAAAGAGAAAGGATGAAGAATTGTGTTTCCTTGGGATGATACACAAATTCTTATGTCTTTGGCAAAACATATATCACAATAATAAGAAATATTATACTTCAATAAAAAGTGAATATATTTTATGCCACAACAGTTGGCATAAAATTGGGCAATATTCTCTCTGTGGGACTCACCTTATAGATGAGAAACAACAAAGTAATTTTAGAGGATTAACAAGCTCCATAAATCTTACTCTTCTGAAGTTAGCAGCTTTATTTCTCTATTATAGCTGAATTTAACTTCATTTTACATTCTATTTTATAGATGTAAGTCAGAGTTTTAAATATAATTAATATAAATTAACATTTAAAGATATATTAATGTATTAATTATCCAGAGTTAAGACAGGTTATTTGGTATCCCAGTATTTATCCTCCACCAAAACTTTATGTCAAGAACACTACAATAAAAAATGAACAATAGAATTTTTAATGAAAGAAAATACCTTGGATCCTAATATGTGAAAAGAAAGGCTACAATATAGTACACTGTAAAATATTCACTTTATCCTGAAATGATCATAAAATAATATGCTCAACTGATTCAGATGTTTGTTTTATAGCTTTACAAATCAAATTTCATCATTTATTAATATGAAAATCTAATTATTGGGCTTTTACTGCTAAATATTATAGATCATAAAAGTACATTGTTTTAGTCAATTCTCATAACTCTCTAAAGTATAAACTATTTTCAGTACTTTACCAAAGAGAAAACTGAGACATGGATTGGTTAAGAGACTTTCCCATAGCCATGCAAGGTGGTAGTAGATTTAAAACCAAACTTTCTGAATCCAATCTAGGTGTTTTATTGCTCAGTTATACTAGCCTATATATGATTTTTGTTTATATCAACATTGGAAGGTGCTCAAGAGGAGACGTATATAATAACCTGGTAGTGATTGTGTAGAGAGGAGTATACATTAGCTTGGATGTAGGATTAAATACAGTTTAAGAGTGATACTATCTTTATCAGTGCATGAGGCTATCTCTACCTTCATTGTCATCATCTTCTCTCAACTGAACAACTACTCTAACTGCTTATCTGCTCTCCCTTATTTCACCTTGTACTCCCTCCACTCTATTCTCTGCACCTTAGTTAGAGAGATTTTCCCAAATCTGTGTAACTTTTCCATTTAAAAATCTGAAATGGGCAATAATACTTAGAATAATTTACATTCCCAGCATAGGCTAGCTCCTGTCTGTCATTCCATCCTCCCCTTGCACTACTGTCGTTCTTTGAGCCATACTTTCAGGGCCATAGCCATAGGTCATATAAGTAGCCAAAGAGTAACCCCAGAAGTTCCATTCATGCAGTCTACAAAGGAGTTGTTCATGGTGCACTACGATCCCTTCTGTCAAAGGACCTATTCAAAACTTCTTTTCTTTGCATGGGTGACTTTCTCCTGCACTCCTGCTCATCCCTCATATCTCAGTTCTTTGGTCATCTTCCAAGGTCAAACTTCTCTGAGGCAGAAGTTTAGAACATGTTCTTTTCCTCTAGAATGTAATTATAGAACCAATAATTTAATGATATAATTTTTTTTTTTTTTTTTTTTTTTAGAGACGTAGTCTTGCTCTGTCGCTCTGTCGCCAGGCTGGCGTGCAGTGGCGCGATCTTGGCTCACTGCAACCTCAGCCTCCCAGGTTGAAGTGATTCTCCTGCCGCAGCCTCCCCAGTAGCTAGGATTACAGGCACGTGCCACCATGCCTGGCTAATTTTTTGTATTTTTAGTATGGACAGGGTTTCACCGTGTTAGCTAGGATGGTCTCGATCTCCTGACCTCAGGTGATCCACCCACCTCGGCCCCCCAAAGTTCTGGGAATTACAGGCGTGAGCCACTGCGCCCCATCTTAATTATACGATTAACATAATTCTATGTTGGACTCTTGAAAACATGTTCCCATGGCCGGGCACGGTGGCTCACGCTTGTAATCCCAGCACTTTGGGAGGCCGAGGCGGGCGGATCACGAGGTCAGGAGATCAAGACCATCCTGGCTAACACGGTGAAACCCCGTCTCTACTAAAAATACAAAAAATTAGCCGGGCATGGTGGCGGGCGCCTGTAGTCCCAGCTACTCGGAGAGGCTGAGGCAGGAGAATGGCGTGAACCCGGGAGGCGGAGCTTGCAGTGAGCAGAGATCGCGCCACTGCACTCCAGCCTGGGTGACAGAGCAAGACTCCGTCTCAAAAAAAAAAAGAAAACATGTTCCCATTTGCCATCATTTTATCCACTATACCTAGCAGTACAGCACATAGTAGGTGCTCAATAAATATCTTGACTAAATGAAAGTATTACATGAACTTCTGTTCCCTCCTCTATGAGTTACAGAGAACATATCAAAGTATCCTTTGAAGAGGACTATAACACAAAATGTAGTAAAAGAGATAAATTGGCTAGAATAACACATATCTTGAATATATGGTATTTTTAAAAATGAAACTAGATTTTCTAAAATGTCTCAAAATTATTTTCATCTAATACCATCATTTAAAATTTTTACTTAAAAAGTATAAAAACAATGTTTTCAGAAGATTTGGAAAGAGTGATAATAGCATTCAAAACCACTAAACATTACTATAGAAACCCTTGTCTAACAAATTTGATAATCCATGTTGATAAAAAGAAGATATTTTTGATAAAAAAGTAATGTTTTTCCCTAAACTACCTTCTCATTTAAACCCTAACCCTGGGGAAAAATTCAAATGATTAAACTACCTATAAAATACAGACATTGACTAATCACAATTGATGCTGGCATGTCCATAAAGAAGGGAAACTGAAAATAATTGCTTCAAATATACCCACGTATGTTCATTGATTATCAGTCCTTCCTGTATTTCATATCTCCTTGGTCAAAATATGACATCTTGAAATAGTTTTTTGACACCTGTGTTCTTTAATTAATACACTCAGTAAATATTCATTAGGTCAGGCATTGTGCTAGTGTTACAATGGTAAACAAAACCAGGTATAATTTTTGTCTTTCTGGAGTTTGTAGTACTCAGGCACAGTGGGTACACTGGCACTTCTATGACTCCCTGAGTAGGCCTGGCATTCTTGAGGCCACCCCAACTATTCTTTCTACCTGCCCATCCAGAAAAGATTCTATTTAAAGATCAAGGTACTCTTTCTCTCTCTCTCTCTCTCTGTGTGTATGCGTGTGTGTGTGTGTGTGTGTGTGTGTCTTGCTGGTTCTCACTTTCTCATGCTGTCTTACACTTACTACCCCTTCTACCCTACTCACTTTCCCAATGGAATGCTAAACATATGCCCCCTAAAACACACATTCAGGGTAAGGATAGGGGGTCCCAGTTCAATCTGAGGTCAAGTTATGTTCTCCTCTTAAGGCTTTCCTAAGCAATCACAAATTGGTTGTCATATTATGCTTGTATGGATTAATACAATTAGCTTTCATTTGAATATACTTGTGAGTATATTGCATGTGTCTGAACTTGAAGAGGGAATGAGATGAGAGACATGTCAAATCTTTAAAGATTTTAGGATATATTCCCAGGAGTAGAATTTCTGGGTCAAAGAGTTTGCTTCTTTTGGAGCCACACTGTTGAATCCATCTCTGTATTCCCATTTCTTCTACGCTATTATTCCCCAATTAATTTCAGTTTGACTTTCTCCCTTACTGGAATGGCTCTCATTAAGATTATCAATGACTTTTTAATTGCAAATTTAACAGCTGATATTCAAGTGTAAAATGAGATAAAATGACTCACTCTCAGTGATAGAAATTCAACCTTTTTATACTACTATTCATGACACTTCAAAATTAGGCCCCAAACTATTTTTTGCTTAAAATATTTTTCACTCTTATTAATTTATTACTTCATGCTCCTTCCTTATCAATTAATGAGCTAGTTTTATACTTCACAGAAAAACTACAAGCCATTAGATAGACATCACTAAACTCTCTTTGTACTCTTCCCTGCACCACCACTTCCTCTACAAATTCATGTACCAAAGTGCCAGGGTTTATCTTCATCCCACTATACAATGGAAGTGGTCTAAAGCCAGTTCTTCCACAATCTTTTCTAGAACTTTACTACATTATTTATAAACTTTCAGCCATGTAACATCAACATTTCTCTCTCCAGTACATTCCAGCCTGTCAGAAATAAGAGGTAGCTAAGATACACTGAAGCTCTTTTAAAGTCCTCCTAGATAGTAGGTATGGGGAAGGCATAGGGTGGGGAGACCTTTGGTTTACCAATACAGTGAGCACGTGTAGGTTGAGCCTCTCCTATCATCTGACATTGTCCTTGGATTCTACTTGAGATTAATTCAAACACCGATCAAATCAAGGTTGAGGATCCCTCTCTGATATGGTTTGGCTCTGTTTCCCCACCCAAATCTCATCTCAAATTGTAATCCCCACACTTCCAGGGAGGAACCTGGTGGGAGGTGATTGGATCATGGGGGCAGTTTCCCCTATGCTGTTCTTGTGATAGTAAATGAGTTCTCATGAGATCTGATGGTTTAAAAGCATGGCAATTTCCCTTTTGTGCGCACTCTCTCTCGCTCTCTCTCTCTGTGGCTCTCTCTGTCTCCTGCCTTGCTTCCCCTTTACCTTCTGCCATAATTGTAAGTTTCCTGAGGCTTTCCCAGCCATGGGGAACTGTGAGTCAACTAAATCTCTTTTATTTATAAATTACCCGGTCCTGGATATTTCTTTATAGCAGTGTAAGAATGGTCTAATACACTGCCATAGAAAAGATATGATAGTTTAGTTTTTCTGGTGAAATAATTTAGAATTCTAAACTTCCAAGGCAGAGATGTCAGAACAATTCCTCTCTACTTATTTGTAAAAGCCTGTTAATTCTTACTTTACTTGTATGTGTGTCAGCTTCTCTCTGCTAAGGAAGAAGAAGCCTTAATAATCATCAAAGTTATCTTCAAAATCTGCAGAGTAAGAGATACCAGTAATGGAACTCATCTATAACTATAATTTTATATGGTGATTCTAACAAGGTCGTTACCGTGGTTTTAAAAACATGTTCAAATATACTGGTTTTGAAAGAAATCACAATAAAGTACCTATTTTAAGGAACCTATCCATGTGAATGTATATTGTAAAAAGAAATTCATTTATTTCACAAAGACACGACTTATAGAAATTTGTTCTATCACTTTTCATAATTAATATTATTCAGGGAGTAATAGTTTTGGCAGGAACAATGAGCCAGTGCCTTTGGCTGTCTTTGGTGATATTTAATACTGAATTTCTGATTACTAGTTTGTAAATTCCAATGCACAAAGTTTCCATCCTGCTAGACTGTACAGGAGACAGTGATGCATAATAAGTCAGCACTGGATTCCTCAGGGCAGAGACCTCTTGGACATATCACTGTATTAATTGCTCTGAGCCTGTAATCCCAGCACTTTGGCAGGCCAAGGCAGGAGGATCACCATGTCAGGAGATCGAGGCCTTCCTGGCTAACACAGTTAAACCCCATCTCTACTAAAAATACAAAAAGTTAGCGGGTGTGGTGGCGGACGCCTATAGTCCCAGCTACTCAGGAGGCTGAAGCAGGAGAATCACTTGAACCTGGGAAGCCTAGGTTGCAGGGAGCCAAGATCGCGCCACTGCACTCCTAGATAGTCTTGCTCTGCCTGAGTGACAGAGGAAGACTCCATCTCAAAAAAAAAAAAAAAAAAGGTTTTTTAAAGAAGGACTATGAATCTTTATAAAAACTCCCGTCTAGCTAATGGGATGGTGGGCTCAGTGAACTGTGTTGACTCAGAAAAAATTAAAATCTAGTAATTCTAATGGATTGAACAAAGCCAGGACACACAGCTTGTAACAACTCTTTCAGTGACCCATTTCTTATGGCGCTAAGCTTTGTTGTGACAGTTTTGCACAGAGTACATGCAAAAAAAAAAATGCCATTACATATTTTATTAAGAAATGTGTGTTGGTACTGTGTAAAAAGAAGAAAAGAACCTCTCAATACTTTATAAGAACATAAAGCGATAACCCAGATGTACTTTCTTTTTAAGCTCACCATGTGGCAGCAATGGCAAAATATGCTTGGTGAGCAAGTGGAGTTTTCAGTATTATAAGTGATTATCATTTTACAGTTCCCTTTAACGTGGCAGATGCATTTTGTTAAAATCAGTGGATTAGAAAATAAAACAATGACAGTTACTCTTCAAGGGGTAGGCTCTGGATAAGAACATTTTATAAAAGCCCAGTTTGCTTTCAGCTACAACCACGTTTTAGAAATAGAAAGTTTGTGGCTAAATCCATGTGACCTTTTATTGTCTTTGACTTTGCGTCCACCACCAAGCCTGGCTAATTTTTCTACTTTTAGTAGAGACGGGGCTTTACCATGTTGGCCTGGCTTGTCCCAAACTGCTGACCTCAAGTGATCTGCCTGGCTTGGCCTCCCAAAGTGTTGGGATTACAGGTGTGAGCCACTGCGTCTGACCCCGACTTTTCTTTTCCTTCAGAAAAATAAAGATTGAACATTTTTATTCTTTTTGTGTTTGAATTCCTTTTTTTCCATATAGTCAATATTCTTGTTTCCTAAAGAAAGAAACAAGTTGAATGTGGTCCACACACTATACACACAACTGAAATTTAAAGCACATTAAAAATGATATCATCCATCAACTCTTAGTAAAGCTACTCAGAGATAGACATGATGTGGTCTCCTTTGGTCCTCATGCCTGATATCGTTTGGCTCTGCGTCCTCCCCACACAAATCTCATCTCCAATTGTAATCTCCATGTGTCCAGGGGGGGACCTGGCGGGAGGTGATTAAATCATGGGGATGGTTTCCCACATGCTGTTCTTGTGATAGCGAGTGAGTTCTCATGAGATCTGATGGTTTAAAAGTGTGCGGTGGTTCCCTGCTCATGCTCTCTCTCTCCTTTGCATCCCCTTCACCTTCTGCCATGATTTTAAGTTTCCTGAGGCCTCCCTAGCCATGGGAAACTGTGAGTCAGTTAAACCTTTTTTAAAAATTTTTTAATTTTTTTTTTTATTTTATAAATTGCCCAGTCTTAGGTAGTTCTTTATAGGAATACGATGCCTGTCCTTCCTCTTGTCCCAAGCAACTTCCTAGTGCTCTCTGATGTCTACACTCTTATCTTTCTATTCTAGGCCAGACATAACTTTCAGCAAGTATTGTAACCTATTTGATTTATAATTAAGCTCTTCAAGGCCTGAATGTCAACAGGGAGAATAACATTTAAATAACTAAATATATTGGTGCTAATGTACTAAGAATCAAGGACCATATAACATCGCTAGGGTTACTATACTATAACTCTGTCTATCCAGTAAAATATGTTCATTTGAGTAGTGTCTTTTTGGACAAAAGGTGGAAAGTGAGATAAATATTTATTGTGAGGTTTTGTGCCATCAATTTTGAAATTCTCTGTTTAAGAACATCAATATTAGCAGTCCAATATAAGGACTTTCCAGCCATCTAGGTTGTTGGGTGAGTGAAGGAGGACCAGGAAAGACAATGGTGAAATTCCTTTGGAGTAGATGGAAACTATCAAAGAACACAATGTGAATTACCATCTATTTTGCCAAGAGAATGCTTAGTTTACTCCTTTTCTTTGAAGCTTACTAGTGATTGCTTCAAATGCTGATGTACGGTCATTATTCTTTGTTGTAAATTGTCCACAGGTTATTCAATATAGGTTTGCATTTTATTTATTTTAAGATATCAATTCACATCTTAAAATTATTATGAATACAGTTTCTGGTTTTAATATCTTATTTTTTATAGGAGATATGCCACTGAAGCCTCTTTTTACGCTTATATTTAGCTGTTTTAAACACATAGTAGACAAAAAGTAGAAGAGGCTGAAATTGTGGTTTGTGTTTTCTTACTTTTCCCCTAGTTCTTACTTCACTGCATGCACTTTTTATGTTTTCTGAGCAGTTTCTTAACAGAGATACTTTATGCTGTAGAATAGTGATTGTATTAATTGTACCTGATTTTAGAATCAGGTCTTTAACAGACCTGATTCTTTCACATACACTGTCTACATATGAGAGACAATTTTAATTAAATATATCAAATCAATTTTATACTAGCTGAACTCTTCTTCTGCCCCCATAGTCAGTTAACTAGTTTATGAGATTTGACTATGAAATAATTTAGTAGTTATTAATAATTATGTCCATTTTTCATAAGTCTATGCAAACTTTAATGTCAGTGGAAAAGGTCTTCTTACTATTTTGGCATTCAAAACTTTTGCACAGTGCTTAGAATTAGTAAATGTTTAACAGGATGCTAGCTGAATAGGGAATGAATGATAAAATGCAAAGCATAATGTTAGTGTTTTAGGGGACCCAATAACTGGAACCCCTCTTCTCCACCTTCCCCACTCAAGATCTGAAGTAATAACAAAAACACAAAAGATACAACATTTGGAAGGTATAAAATTTCACCTTTGGTATTTCAAACTAATATTGGAGAATGTAACTTATGTCTGCTAACAGATATAACATTTGGTAGCACTTAACCTCTTGAATTAATTATCTATCATTGTATATAAATGATCTCAAGATTTAGCTTCAAACAACAACAGGTCTTTAACAGACCTGATTCTCTAGATCTTTCATTCTCTAGATTAGAAAGAACGAACTCAAAGTTATTTGTGCTTCACATCAAGAAAAAAGTTTAAATAGGGTTACTAAATTGGGTTACAGGAATGATGCAATATGTTTGGAAACGGCAAACAAAATCACAGTTTTTCATTGATTTCTTCTTTCAATTTCTAGGGTACAACAATGCAAATTTGATTGAGCAAATATTTTTTCTCCCTTCCTTTACTCCATTTTCATTTGCAAATAACATGGAACTTAAAATTATTATTTGAAATCATTCTCATTTTACAATAAATGGGGCCATAAATGCGTTGTAAATAAAACTCCAAATTAGGTGGATTCTATTCAATTTCACAGGATATAACTTTATGGGATTTTTATTTGAACTCACAAGAAGTGTAAGTACCAGATGTATTTAACATGAAGCTGATGAAATTTCTTGAGGCTCCACCCTCATGACCTAATTACCTTACCAAGGCTCCATCTCCTAATACAATCATATTGGGGGTTAGAATATCAACATATTAATTTTGAGAGGACACAAACATTAGTCCATTGTATTGGAACATGCTCATTAACTCATTTTTCTTTTTGCACAAGACATTCTTTGTGACTCCTTCTCCACTCTCTCCTGTTTTTTTTTTATTTTAAATTTCTATCATTTTGAACGACAGTGAACAAAAGATGCCATAATGTAGTTAATACAATGTGGGAAAGGCTATCTCCTTTGCACCTTAGATATATAGCTTAGTAAGTAAAACATTTTATTTAACAAAAACTATTAAGTGCTTTACATTCCATAAAAAATTTAATAACTTAGAACAATTATGAAAAGAGGGGACTACTGAACAACTTGAACTAGAATATGGAATAAAACATTTTTTATTTGAAAAAGTATGAATTTGAACAAGATAAAGAATATTTTGCATTGTTGTCTAGTTATGTGAAGAGCTTCAGGAAATAAAAAATCTCGAATTGTTTCTCATAGGATAACATTAATAAGGTAATTCTGGGTAGTGCATCAAAAAATGGACACAAGCAATTCTAGCACATGAGCCTATCTGCTGTAGAAAGAGAAAAGATTTCTCTTGAAGCTCTTGGAACACTAGGTGACATCTTCAATACATGTTTTGGCAAACTAATTTATGAAAACAACAACGTATGATTTGGCTCTTATACGCATGAATTAGAGTTTCAGGATCTTGAGGTTAACCATTGTCAACATAATGAGAAGATTTTGTAAATTATAATAATAGTAATACCAAACAATAATATGGTGCCAGGCACTACTCTAAATACTGCACATGTATTCACCCATTTAACCCTCATTTGACAGATGCAGAAAAAGGCACCAAAAGTTAATTTTCCAAGATCACACTAGTCCCAAGAGGCAGAGCCAGGAGAGAGATTGAGGCAGCCTCGCTCCAGAGTTTATGCTCTCAACACTATGTTTCTCTCTTCAGAAAGGATTATCATAAGTGTGATAACCCATTGGGCTGGGCTTAGTCACATACACTGTCTACATATGAGAGACAATTTTAATTAAATATATCAAATCAATTTTATACTAGCTGAACTCTTCTTCTGCCCCCATAGTCAGTTAACTAGTTTATGAGATTTGACTATGAAATAATTTAGTAGTTATTAATAATTATGTCCATTTTTCATAAGTCTATGCAAACTTTAATGTCAGTGGAAAAGGTCTTCTTACTATTTTGGCATTCAAAACTTTTGCACAGTGCTTAGAATTAGTAAATGTTTAACAGGATGCTAGCTGAATAGGGAATGAATGATAAAATGCAAAGCATAATGTTAGTGTTTTAGGGGACCCAATAACTGGAACCCCTCTTCTCCACCTTCCCCACTCAAGATCTGAAGTAATAACAAAAACACAAAAGATTTAGCTTCAAACAACAATAAACATTCATTATATAATATCACACAATGTCTCCTGATGAGGAATTCAGGAGTCGACGGCTCTAGCTCAGGGTCCCCAGTGAGGTTGTTGTCAAAATGTTGGCCTGGGCTGTAATCTGAAGCTTGATTGAAGCCAGAAGATCAGCCTTGCAAATGGCTTAATTACATCACTTACAAGTTGATGCGGGCTATTGGCAGTATCCTCAGTCCCTTTCCATAGGACTGTTTGAGTGTCTTCATAACATTGGCAGCTTGCTTCTCCCAGAAGGAGCAAGGCGAAAGTCGCAATTTCTCTTATGGTTTTGCCTCAGAAAGTCACACACTGTCATTTCTCCATTATTCTATTGGTTTTACAAGTTAGCCAGATTCAGAGTGGTTGGTGTCTACAGAAACAAGAGGTAGCCAGAGGAATGAATAATTGGTGGCCTGTTGGATGCTGGCTACCAAGTCTCTTGTCACTGTCAGTAACTGGGGTTGGCCTCCTCCATCAGAAGCTGAACCTGCCAGTGGAGGAGCATTGTAAAGGAAATGCATGGCTTCCCACTGAGTTCACTACCAGAAAAGAGAAGAACAAAGGGCTGAGCTATGTGGACCAAGTTTCTTCCTCCAAACTCAACCATCAGATTATTGGTCTCAATTCACCTGGAGCAGAGAGAGTAAGAATGGAAAGAGATCAGGAGTGTTATAATGGAATTAAACATTAAAAGTGGAATATAATAGTTACAGCACTAACACACAATACAAATTTATGACTGGAAATCCTTTGAACTGGGACCTTAATTCATTGAATTCTAGTGAAGATGATAATAATAATTAGCTATCTTTATAGAGTTATTTGCAGTTAAAAAGCTCTTTAATGTTCATTCCTTTATTTAATTCTAACAATGTATTATTATCCCCGTTTTGTAGATGAATAAAAAAGGAGGCCCTGAATTTAAGTAATAGATTTAGTTTATATGTGGCAGCAACCACAGATAAAATTCAGGTCAGCTTTTGCCATTTTATCTGGATGTCTCAGATTCCTTGAAACAGATGTTTTTGTCAGCATAGGTAAAGTAGGATGGTTGTAATACGTATGAAAAAAATACTATTGACTTGATTGGTGGAACTGAATAGAAGGGGACTATAGAGGTTTAAAATATATTACTTTCAAATTTTAGAACAGTGGGATCTGTAGGAAAATGGCCACTATAATGTTTTGTTTAGCCAATATTGGACTTACAAAAGGCTGCAAATTTGTCTTCAGCTGCTTCCTAGATTGTTTCACTCTTCTGCGGCTAAATAGTTAAAGAAAATAAAAGAGAAATAGGCGCGGTGGCTCATGCCTGTAATCCCAACACTTTGGGCGGCTGAGGCTGGTGGATCACTAGGTCAGGAGTTCGAGACCAGCCTGGCCAACATAGTGAAACCCCGTCTCTACTAAAAAATACACAAATTAGCTGAGCATGGTGGTGCGCACCTGTAATCCCAGCTGCTGAGGAGACTGAGGAAGGAGAATAGCTTGAACCCGGGAGGTGGAGGTTGTGGTGAGCTGAGATCGCGCCATTACACTTCAGCCTTGGCAACAGAGTGTGACTTTGTCTCAAAAAATAAAAATAAAAAAGAAAAGAAAATAGTTTTTTTTCTTGAGATATCAATCAGCACAGTTAACTTTTTGTGTTCCTTACTTTGTAAGACTTATTTTTTAAATGAATTTTTGTCCTTCAACTAAAGATGAATTTTGTCAGCTATTGTTTCCTTGTCCATATCTCTTACTGTCAGAACATCTCCCTCATGCAAAAGATTTAGGGTGGAAATTAGTAAGAATGGCATTATAAAATAATCTCCCAAAGGTACTGCTGTGAATTATCAATTAACACTGTTTGGTGCTTTAATATTTTAAAAGGTTTAAATGGGCAAGTTTAAGTATGTGTAAAGATGTGTGCAGAGTAAAAGTCCCGAAGCTACCGAAAAGAATGCTATCAATCACAGATGGATTTCAGAAATTTCTGAGTGAGGATGCAGATCATGACCACATTACTTTGTTTATTCAGATTCAACCAGAGTGTGGCATGCCAGGTGCTGGATATTTAGTGATGACCAAGGCAGACAGGTCTCTCATCCCTAGGCATATAATTGAGTTAGGAGGAAGCCATCAAATAAGTAAACGGGTTACTATGTGATGAAAAATTCCAGTAGGTGCCATAAAAGAATAGATTTGAGAGAATATAATGAGCCTGCTTTAGATTGGAAGGTCAGAGAAATCCTTATCTAAAGAGAAGAGTTTTAAGGCTAGAGCTGAAGAATGAATAAGAACCAGCTGTGAGCACTTCAGACTGAAGTTACAGAGATGAAAAAGATCTTCCTTCCCTGGAATTGACTCTGTATCTGTGAATGTATGGCTAGATAGAATAACATGTTTGTTATCTCTGTTCCAAAAGCCTTTCCAGTTCTTACCATGACATCACTACATTATTCCTGTTTTAGTGATATTATTACATTGAAGAATTCTGTAGGAGTTTAAGTAAGCACAAAATAAAAATATAAATCTATCAGAAAGATCTGAAAAATGCATTGTTTCCAACATATTTTCTAGGTTGAAAATTGGATGACTTCCCACAGAATTTGTATTTGAATTAATTGTTCAAATGTATTAACCTTGCTCAGTGGAGTTATTTTCAAAATGTCTTTAGCTTGATCTTAGACAGCAATTTAAATCTTATAAGTCCTTTTATTTTCATTCATACAAGACCTAAAAGCAAGTCTCTATGTATATACAACCTTAATTAAAAGAAATTCTTATGGTTATTTTGTTATTTAAACAATATGCTAAGCTTCACATCTGATACTTTTAATTCAAATATGCTGGTAACAACAAAAATAAACCTTAGCTCACTTTGTTCACAGCATCTATATCAGGTTTTAATTTTTCTGACTTCTGTATAAGCTTTTTCAGAGATTAGCTATTGCCTTCTCTATCTCAGCATTCCCTAGCCCTAGCATGGTACTTGACAGCTGGTGAGTGTTTCATAAGTGTTTATTGATGCCTCTTTGTTGACTTAAAAAGGTAAAGGGTGTGTGATTGTCTTTTTAAGATAAAATATAACATATTGGTGCTAGAAAGGTGACCTTTAAGTTGCTATGCCAAATAATTGAACTTGGTGACATGGTTGTTAAAGTTTGGGTGAGTTTTCCCTTAGATGAAATTTGAAAAAAATGTTTTAAATTTATGATACTATGCTTTGTTGGTATGCCATGGTATTTTTGCTTCAAAGAGATTGGGTAATGGTTTCAGTAAAGAAGACAGGCAGGGAAGTGAGGGGCATGGGAGTTTGCCCACCTGGTCCTGTAGCGCTATAATCCATGGAACACGTTTGGGAGATTGTTGGAATGGGAATTGTTTTAATGAGGAAAGTGAAGACAGTCACATATGATCTGGATTTCATGGAGTAGAATCTGTCTTCCTTTTCAAAGAGTAAGCTTTACTTTTTACATACATAATGATAATAGGTCCGTATAATTTCACTGAAAACTTTAAAAATCGTGTGTATTTTGGAACCATTACATAAAACAGATTTAGACCATTAACTGTTTAGTTAGACTGCTAAGGTTAGAATCTCAGCTTCGGCATTGACAAGCTGTGTGGTCTTGGACTAGTTAGCTACCCTCTCTGGGCCCATTTTCTTCATTTACAAAGTGGACATAATACTAGTACCTGAATAAAAGGGTTGTTTGTCCTGAGGATCCAAGTACTTTTTACATTTAAAATGCTAAGAGCTGTACCTTGCACATAGTTAGCTCTATAAAAAGTATTTGTTCAATAAATCATAATGAATATTCATATTAAAATTCAGGAGTGTTACCATAAATTGTGGATAAGGGAACTGAAGAATCTTCATCAAATGCTCCAAATCAATGAGTGGAATTCATGGGAGAATAGCTCAAATTCAAAGCTTCTAATTCCAAGACTGTTGGCCATATGTGTGCCTGTTCTTTCCAATTAAGCCACACAGGATTAGAAATTCTCTGTTACACAGGCCTGGAGTGTAAGAAGAATTATATATAGATCTATAAAGATAAAATCAAAGATATCTGAGAAGACCCAATATGTGTATAACAGAAGAGATAGCCCCAGACTGTGATGAGTTGCCTCACTGTGAACCACTGTGAGCCACATAGAAATGCATGTGAGCTTTTTTTCTAATAAGGAACAAAAAGCATTAGGAAAAAGATTTCTAGCTTGCAGAAATAAAGATAAAATTTTGTGTATTATTGAAATAAAAAGTGATGAACAATTTGCCACTTAAAATTCTTTTTGTAATGAACAAGATATAAATCAACAACAAATGGATTAAATTACTTCTTAGAAAATACTTCAAAGCATATTTCTTGAATGTATAAATTAATGAAGACTTTGAAAAGGTCAGAACAAAGCAAACAAAGAATTCCTTGGGCAATTCATTGGGCAATCTTGATATATGTGATTTAACAGGCTGTGCTGACAAGTTCTGTGTCATGATTTTTAACCCCTGCATCATGAAGTTTGGAGAACTAGAGCAAGCATTTAGAACCCGCTGAGCAGATGGATTTGCTGAGGCTGAACATGCTGAGAAGCTCATCTGACTGACAGAAAGAATAGTTTACTAAAAGACCTCTGATTCTCATTAGTGATACTGTGAAAAGTCTAATGTCACATTACCTATCGCAGAGGTATCTTAGAATTAGCAAGATACAAAAAGGACCTGGAGCTATTGACCCCTATTCCTACCAAAAGAATGAAGTATGTAACATTTTTATAATAATTTTTAACACTTGAGGCGTAAAGACATTGCCTTCTGTTATGTGGAAATGACCATGGAGTTAGAATTGGAATTGGGTCATATCTATTTTACCTTAGCCAATTTCTTGTTTAATTAATTTAGGTAGTATTATCTCTCTTTTTCACTTTCAGACTTGCTTTCTTGAAATCTTGAATCTTCAAATATGTTTTCAGCACCTTTGGGTTTTAATGGCCTCTACCATCTTACAGGCTGTTACATAATAGATGGACAAATAAGAGACATAATTCAGTTTCAGTGTTAAGGAGTTGATTCTGTTTCAGTAAAGATGTTTTACACATTATTAGACTGGAAAAATTAGAAAGCTGAATAATGCCAACTGATGGCAGAGATGTGAGGATATGGGAAGCTTTAGTCACTCTGGAAGACAGTCTGGCACTTTCTGGATAAATTAATTATAAAATGGATGATGACTCAGCAGTTCCATGCCTGGGTCCATATACCAAATATGTGCTTACAAATTCATGATGGGGCATCTAGGAGCATTGTCATTGCAGAATTGCATATGTGTATATGTGTATGAGGTGAGTGTGTATGTGTGTATGTGTATATGTGTGGATGTGTGTGCAAGTGTGTATATGTGAGTGTGAGCATGTGGGAGCATGCACGTGTGTATGTGTGTGATGGCAGGTTCTTCTAGGCAATCCAGACATGTAGTATTGAGAGAGTAAATGCACGCTGTGAATTATGTATAGCAATTGAGTGTAAGAGATTACATGGATTCACAGCAACCTGGATGTATATTATATACATAATATTTTGTTAAACTAAGAAGTGAAAAAATAAAAACCAATACATTTGCATAAACTTAAAAATACTGACATTTGAGGTATATATTTTATAAAACTACACACATAAAACTATACTCACTAAACAGAATGAGTGATTGCTTATAATGGAAGTGGTGATGTGAGTGGGTGAGGAGCTAAAAGGTAATAAATAAATACCTAAAATCAGAGAAGGGTTTTGTTTGGACCAATGATGGTAATGGGGCATGAACTGAGAAGTGCAGTATAATTACTTCAACTGTCTGCCCCCAACATCCAAGAAAAAAAGTATGATAACAAAGGGAAACTTTTCAAGGAATGCTGTAGAAGCACTTGGAGTAAGCACATGCACAGAGAAAGAAAAAAGAAAGAAAGAAAGAAAGAAAGAAAGAAAGAAAGAAAGAAAGAAAGAAAGAAAGAGAGAGAGAGAAAGAAAGAAAGAAAGAGAGAGAGAAAGGAAGGAAGGAAGGAAAGAGAGAGAGAGGAGAGAGAGAGAAGGAGAGAAAAGAGAAAAAGAATAAAATAACTGTCATGTAGGAGCATCCCAGAGCAAATGAGATTTGAAATGGGTTTTGTGCTGTTGAGTAAGAGTTGGCCAGGCCAGGTGGTAGAGAGGGAAAGTTAACTAGAAAAAGAAATACTCAAATATATTCTGAACAATAGGAGTTGCAAATTCAATGGCATGAACTCAAGAATGTGTGCCTTCTACTTGGAATCAAACATAGTTCAATATGACAAGAGCATATACTTCAAAGTGAAGTTATGGTAAGATGAAGGGACAGAAAGGCAAACAGGACCGAGATCATGCAGGGCCTTATATTCTGTGCTTCCACGTTTGAATGGGATTCTGAAGATTATAGGAAGGATTTCCAACTAGAGTGTGATTTTGTATTTTTACCATTCTGTCTCTAATTTTGGGCATGGTTATATTTAATGCCAGTTCAAGTTTTATTTTTCCTGAAAAGTCTTTCCTTAGTTCAATTCCTAAATGAATTGGATATAATCTCTTCTTATAAATCTCTGTAGCATTTAATACTATTTTTTTAATAGCAGTTAGTGTGCTCACAATTAGTGTCCTCTTCTTATCTGCCTTTTGGCACTTAGAAAAATAGACCATACATTGATAGATTACAGAAAATACCAAATCATCCGTTGTTCAGTATGGCTCAGATGGGAAATGGTTTAAACTTGGGAGAGAACATTTTACTTAAGTATGGTGGTTCAGATTTAGGCAACACATGACACAGGACATGTAGTGGGGTTTTCTTCAAATATGTTACCAAAGAAAGCAATTACAGTGCAGATCAGAGGGGCAGAGAGTAAAACTGAAGGAGGATATTATCCTCAAAAAGTGACTTTTGATTCAGAGAGATACTTCCAGCCTTCTGAGAGTTATTTTAGGGCTAGTAACCATAGTCACCATCCCTTGAATTTTTATTTTATCATAATAGTTCAAATAATGTGAGTCATAAAAACATATCAACTACCAAATAAGGTTGTCAGCTACAACTTCAAAAAAAAGTTTGGATTTAGTTCTGGATAGATGATACACCCCTTCAAAAATATGGAATGCACATTCCAGGTATATACCACATTGTTGAGTTATTTGAAATATAAAGTTAATATTTGTGATCAAAGTATTAAAGGAAAGCTTTCCTTCTTTGTTTGAATTTCACTGGTTAGTTACATATCATAAAAATCCCTAAATCTGTAACTATAAAGCATATTTCTGCTGAGGTCTTTTATAAATAAAATTAATGTTTGGTAAGTCAATTTCTCAGTTGAATCTTTCCCTGCCAGCTCAACCACAGAATTCAGAAATAAACATGAATTTCATCTTGAAGTTTTCCAAAAGATTTTTGTTAGTGCAGCAGTGATTCCCAAATGATCTGGCAACAGGCCAATGACAATGTTTATTAGTTATCTCCCCATGTCCCCAAATTCCCACTGCCTCTTCCTGCCCCACCTCTTTCTCCTCTAAACCTCCTTATCAGCTAGCAATTATCGTACGTTTTCAGTGACTTTCTGTTTAAAATATTTGTAAATAAGCTTTGGGGTAGTTATAATGATGTAAACTTTTTCAACAATCTGTATTTGGTCATATATTCCTAGCAATGATATGTTTCTGTGCAAGTATTTGAGGGAGTCCAGCCCCTCTTCCCTATATTCTATTTCAGTACGAAGGCAGCCCGTGCCAGATTTAGTCCTAGCAAAGTGGAGGGCTGCCCAAGCGTTTGCTTCATTTGAAATATTCTGGTAGTCAAATGTTTACACAGAGTCCCCAAATCCTCTGTCTTGAATCCATCATATTATTTCCAACTTACTGTCTATTTATGAAAACTTCTAGTTTGGATGCTGGTTTCCAAGGGGGAAGCAGTGAAAGCGTCGCTATTGGTCACTGTTAAAACAAGATTAGCCAACACACTGGAATTTGTACAAACAGAAGAAATCTTACCCATTCTAAAGCGTTCTTGTTTCTTCACAAATTTATCTCTGAAATACCCTGAAATGCACTGCTTTTTAAAATTAGTTCTTGGAATGTTATTGTGAAGGTTTCCTGAAGTTGCGGCTGATAAGCCTTACTTGGAACTATGTTAAATAATTTTAAAAGAAAGACAAATTCGCCATTTATAAATCTACAACAGAGATGTTAAAATAATTAAAAACTTACATGAATGTACTGAATCACACTTTAATTAATAACCTATTGATTCAAATGTAATTGTCTATACTAGGAAGCCAATATTCAAAGGCATTCCATAGACAGAATTTATTACATGGAAGAAAGTACCCTGTGTTTTATATATATAACATATTCTGTCATACTGTGGGTAAATAGAATAGACAACGTGTAAGCATGTTATGTGCCAACTAAAGATATATAGATTAACTGCAAGTGCCTGTTGGGATTTTTGAGATGATTTAAGCAGTGTTGCTGCATGAGAGATTTATAGACTAAGGAAAATTCTACTCGGAGGACAGAAGATTATGCCTAACTGCATTATACTTATTTTAGTTACACACACATTGTAAAACAGCAGTGAGAATACCAGCATATAGGTGCACACATTAAATTACATGTTGTTCATATTATACTTCATTGTGGTGTTGTCTCCCTTAGTTGCCAACAAGGTTTGCTAAGCGAGTAGTTTAGTGATCGCTACTTGGTAAGAACAAAGTGTCACTAGGAGATACTCTCTCTCTAAAGAAAAGCCATTTGTCTGCACACAGGAAATAATAACTAGGGCTTTATAACTGTATACTTTCTTTGAAAATGCTATTCAAACATGCTGATGGACTTAATGAATTTGCATGTTATTTTTTAAAATTGCACTTAGGTTTATAAGATAAACTCAGCATCTCTTTATCTTGAGTGATCTTCTAAGTGCAATCATTTGATCATCTTTCACCCATGCTTTTTTAATAATCCTACAGAACTTTGCATATGTTTTCACTGCAGTATATTAGACTTTATAATTTTTTAAAAAATAAATCTGCTCCTAAATTGGATAACTGAGCTGTTACAGGAAACTATAAACTCTATAAACTCACCTCTTTATTTTCAATTTAGCCAAGGATCTGGTACTGTAGAATCTGACACACATTTCATAAATGTTTAATATAGATTCCCTTGCAGAGTACAACTACTTTCTTCTGCGCATATAGTGAGAAAAACTTCATTAATTGCTTCACTGATTTAGATTTGATATACTCTCAACCACTAATTTGTCTGAAAGAGGGTAAATACATGAAGGAAATACTGATACCGGTTTGACCTGCTTTTTCTCGAACTTTCTAATAAATTTCACTTTCAAAGTTTAGACAGAGCAGGTCCTTGAAGGAATAGTTTTGCGGTCATTGAGTATTAGACCAAATATTACATTTTCTGTAGAACTTGCTTCACTGATGACCTTAAGACAGCACATAATTATTCTTGGTTTCTTTAATAAGCACAAAGTTCACAATCCTTATAGCCTGCTGTTCTTTAGGCATTTTAACAGACATTTTCATAAATAAGTTTTGCTTTTTTTTTTTTTTTTTGCTTTGTAAAAAGAGTAACTTGGCACTTTTAAAAATAACATTTTCAGTGCCTTCCCTTGAAGATTTTTTTAGGGGCCCAGAAATGCAGATTTTTACAAGTCCCATAAGGGATTCTTATTTTAGTCAAGTTTAATAAATCCAAGACAAATTAGTTTAAAACTCCATCTCTGTCTCTCTCTCTCTCTCAATTTAAAACTCTCTCTCTCTCTCTCTCTCGTGTTTTAAAGTGTAACTACTTAGTGGGTAATTGGCATCTACTTATGGGGAAGAGAGGGAGGGAAGGAGGGTGGAGAGACCGAGAGAGAGATTTTCAGAATACCCAGTATTAATGGGGGCAAAAGAAAACACTTAAGCATGAGCCAGTGGGTCACCTGCTGTACTGTGGTATAACATTTTTGTAGGATGTGTATATAAAATGTATATAAAAATTAGACCTCTTAAAATGGTACATATATTTTGACCCTTCAATTTCTCTTGTATACATTTATTCTCAGGTAGTCGTTGTGAAATTACGTTAAGATTCATCTGTAAGGAGGCACGCTGGCATGCCTTTTTAAAAAAATTAGTGAAACATTGAAAACAAAGTAAGTGTCAAAGAATTTGACTGAAGGAAATGTAATACCAGGTTTCTCTTTCCTGATCCAGGAATAGGGTATGCTCTATACCCTCTTAGCACTGTGCTCTTCTTAGTACTCAGCACACTTGTTAATATTCCTTTGTTAATACTGAGAAATCATTATATATAAAGCCCATAATGACAGATACTGGGTCATTATATCTGCAATACTTAGAATGGAATTTGGGAATTAGGCAACTCTAAAACAATATATGCTGAATATATGAACAAATGAACGAAGAGGAACTAGGCTGCCAAAAAACACTATAAAAAGGTATTTATTATCTCAAAAGTTAATAATGTTTTCAGTTGTTTAAAAACAATTACAAAACATTGTTTACATTATGTTCCTGCCTTAGAAAAAAATATATGTACATAAAAGTTCAGAAGTTTAATTACCAAAGGATAACACTGATTACATCATACGCTTGTACTTGTTGTTAATTTTTGTGGCTTTTCCCCCAAATTTTGTTTATCTATAATTTTTAAAGTTTCTCTAAAAGAATGTATTGCCTTTGTAATAAAAAACAAACATTATGACATTTTAATACCGCTGCCTGAAATGAATAATTTAAAGAAAGTCATGCCAGGCCCCAGGACTTGGAAGACTTGAGGCAAGTAACAGAGGTTTGAAATTTGATAAGAGTGAGCCCAGGGCAAGAAGCTGGGAAAGAAGAATGCCATGTGGAAGAGATTTGTACAATAGGATAGCCAAGTAAGAAATGGACTTGACAATTGGATACGAGAGGATACAATTTCAGCGTCCTACTCTGAGCTACGTAGTGTGCAAGAGAATATATTTTTGATTCATTTGATTAAAGAAATTTCTTTAAAGTTGTAATAACACAGAAACATACGCATTTACACTGACCTGTGAATGTGTGTATTGGAGTTTCCTATCAATTTTCCTTTAAGATGTTCCATCAAGGATATGTGATCATAAAAGATTTGAGTGTTAGGTTAAGTTCCTACAGAAGCAGAGCCTGAATCAAAAGTTTTTGTGTTGTGATTTATTAAGGATGTGATCCTGGGGAGTGGGAGTATGAGATAACGGAGGGAATCAGGAAAGGAAAGGCAGCCAATAAAGGGATATATAGAGTTGACATCACTATGGAAAACTGGTGCCCAATGTCATAGGATGTACTGAAGAGACTTAGGAAATATAGCTCAAAAATAAATGTCCACCCGTTGGTTCCTTCTCCCACTGGCAAACAGTTGTTGACATGTGCATTAATTCTCTTATACTCTAGCCTTGTACATCCATGAGTGAGCACCCAGTTCATACCAAGGTGTCCAAGAAGCTCTAGTCAGAAAGCAAGAGGTGTGTGTTGTAGCCTTGGGGTTGCTGTTTGAAGCTCGTGGAAGTTTGTGTGGAACCGGTTGCTGCAGAAGGGCCTGTAATAAAAGTTGAGGCTATAAAGATTTGATGTGGCATACGAGGTTCCTAATTTGCAAGGGCCTAGCCACATAAACTGAAATTACTCAATAATTCTAGGCTTCTACTTCCATACCACCACCCATCACACATCCATATATTTAGCTGGGCTGTTTAGACACATAGTCACGCAAAACAATTAGGGGCACAATTAGCACAAAAGGAGCTTTTGAGTGAATTATAAAAGGTGGTCCTGCCCAGTGGATGAATTATAGAAAGGTGTCATTTTACATGGAACCAACCCAAATGCCCATCAGTTATTGATTGAATAAAGAAAATGTTTTACATATACACCATGGAATACTAGGCAGCCATAAAAAGGAGTGAGATTATGTCCTTCGCAGGGACATGGATTAAGCTGGAAGCCATCATCCTCAGCAAACTAACACAGGAAATCACATGTTCTCACTCATAAGTGGGAATTGAACAATGAGAACACCTGGACACAGGGAGGGGAACAACACACACTGTGGCCGGTCATGGGGTGAGGGGCAAGGGGAGGGAGAGCATTAAGACAAATAGCTAATGCATGCGGGGCTTAAATCCTAGATGATGGGTTGATAGGTGCAGCAAACCACCATGGCACATGTAAACCTATGTAATGAACCTACATGTTCTGCCACTTGTATCCTGGAATTTAAAGTTTAAAAAAAAAAAGAGGTGTCTTAGGCACCTTAGTTGCATCCCAGGCAGTAAGTTTGTGTACTGCTCAACCAAATGCAGAAGCCCTCTAAAAACACAATTAATATATTTAATTTTCTTTTCCCATGAAGTATGTAGAGTTATCATCAAGATAAAACATACAAGACATTTTTTTCCTTATCAGTGAGAATGCTGTGATAATTAATTTCATATGTCAACTTGTCTGAGCCATGATGCCCAGATATTTGATCAAATACTATTCTGAGTGCTTATCCGATGTTGTTTTGGATGAGATTTACATTTTCATTGGTGGGACTTCGAATAAAGAAGATTGACCTCCATAATGTGTGTGGGCCTTATCCAGTTGAAAGCCTGTAAGTAAAAGGCTTATCTCCTGCTATCAAGAGGGAATTATTCCGCAAACGACCTTCAGAGTGCATCTGTAATATCGGTTCTTTCTGTTTCTACAGCAGATTGCTTTTCAACTCATACTTCAACTCTTTCCTGAGTCTCCAGCCTGCCAGACTCCCACATCAGATTTGGGACTTGTCAAGTCCCCATAATCATATGAATCAGTTTCTTAAAATAAATATCTTGTACACATACACACACACTCTATTTGTTCTGTTTCTCTGTAGAACATTGACAAATACAGTTTCTTTCAGCTTCAAGCATGTTCTACCAGCTAGACTCTATTATGTCTATTGTCACAAAAAGCTAAAACATTGGGGATTTATTTTTTCACATCAATGTGTTTGCTTATAAGCAGTTTGGTACTGGCAGAGCTGTGGCTTTGCATCTCTCCTCGTCCTTGGTCTTCCCTTTAAAGACACAATATGGTGGCTGCACTTTCAAACAATTGGATTATCATGCAGTCACATCAAAGAAAGGAAGGAACAAATGATGGATCTCCTCAAATGGTTTTCCCATTTATCAAGGAGGAAAATCTTTTCCTAAAGCCTCCCACATTACTTCTTATATGTCTTTCTGACTTGAGTGTATTTACTTTTCCATACCTTATTGCAAGGGAAGCTGGGACAATGTTATGACAGAAAAAAGGAATGATGGGGAAATAGCTGTTGTTAGACAACTATGGCATAGGCCATGTGTCATAAGAAAATATGGAAAAAATATAATGGAAATATGATAGGATTCTAAATGAGTCACACCTGGTACATAAGATTTCTATTGCTGCATAGCAAATTGCCACAAATTCAGTGGCTTTAAATAACAGACATTTATTATCTCACAGTTACTGTGGGTCAGAAATCTGAGCACAGCTTAGCTAGGTCCATGAATCAGGGTGTTAGGAAGCTAAAATCAAGCTGTGGACCAGGATGACAATCTCATTTTGAGCTCCAGGTCCTCTTCTAACTCCCTCGTTGCTGGCAGAATTCCGTTTTTTGTGGTTGTAGGATTGAAGTTCTTTGTCACATGGCCCTCTCTACACATGCATTTTGCTCTTTCAGACAAAAAAGAGAGCATCTGCTACTGCTGCATCTGCTCTTACTTCTAGACAGGTGTTTAAAGGCCTTTCATGATTAGGTCAGCTCTATCCAAGATCCCCTGTGATTAATTTAAAGTCAACTGATTTAGGGATCCTAATTACATCTGCCCAACTTCTTCATCTTTTCCACATGATATAATCACAGCAGTGATGTCCTACAACCGATACCACATTCTGGTGGTGAAGTTCCAGTTACAGGTCCTTCTCACACGAAAGGGGAGGGAATTGTACAAGCATGTGGATCATTGGGGATCAAATTAGAATTTTCCCTACCATACCTGGATTCTTGTTTTTATCTGTATAGTCTTTACCTAGTTGCTTAACTTCTGTGAGGCTCACTTTTTCCATATAAAAATAATGGGGTCAATTAAATTTATAGGATTGCTTAAGTGTTAACTGCTGTAAGTATTCAAATATTTGGAAATACCTAGCTCTGTAGTTGGCTCACAGAACGCAAACACTACAATCCTGTCTAGTCATCTACAGAGCTGTTAAATAAGGTGAACTAAGTAAAATGCTTAGTATCTGGCACATAGAAATAATAAAATAAATGTCAAATTCCTCTTCATTTTTACATGATGCTTTTTTTTTTTTTTGACACAGAGTCTTGCTCCATCACGCAGGTTGGAGTGCAGTGGTGCAATCTCAGCTGACTGCAACCTTTGCCTCCTGGGTTCAAGTGATCCTCCCACCTCAGCCTCCCTAGTAGCTGGGATTACAAGCTCATGCTATCATGCCTGGATAATTTTAGTATTTTTAGTAGAGACAGGGTTTCACCATACTGGCCAGGCTAGTCTGGAACTCCCGACCTCAAGTGATCCTCCTGATTTGGACTCCCAAAGTGCTGGTATTACAGGCGTGAGGTACCATGTACAGTCTACATAATGCTACTTTACAAGACAGTGCTTTTTTTAAAAAAAAAATGGCAAACATCATAAAAAGATTTATAATGTTTCTGACAGTTATTTTTAATGAGTTTTTATAATTTTAGTTAAATCCTTAAAAAAATGGAAAAATCTGATCTTCTGACACTATTTAAGTTGAAAATAATTTTATTTACATAAGATTTCTTTAAAAACTATAAAATTAGATAAATTTTTATAAAATGCCCTTTATACTGTAGCATTGTTGAATGTTTTCAATGCCTAAAGATAATGTGATACACAATTTGGAAGGAAAATATTATTATAAATACTATTTCAATTTTTAAAGTTTCATTTAAAATGTCACTTCCTTCTGAAAAAGAATTTGAAGCAGCTTACAAGAATAAATAGCAAAACATTTTCTTTAAAAAAACTTAAAAATGGAAAGTCAGAGACCATCTATTTAGATAAATGAAGACATAAATGCTCCCAGAAATGTGTTACTGGGGGAGAACACAAAATTTAGCTCTGTATTTCTTAGCAGTTAAAGCAAAAAGGAAATAGTAGTAAGTCAAGTCATTAATATTCTCATGAGAAGAAATACATATGTACCTTTAAACTCTTTCGGTGCAGAAAACCAATTATTTTTCCACCTTAGCATCCCTTTGGCCTAGCCTAGTGTCTTTGACCTTAGGCTCTAAATATATGGTTCTTGAACTGAATTGACCTGTCACCAAAGCTAGCTTTCATCTGAATATTAATAGAGAAAGTTATCACGTGGCTACTGACATAAGGGTCACTGGTTAATATTATGAGCAAGATATTCCAATGTATGTTTGAGAAGATGCGAAAATGTTCTTCATATAGTAGTTTCTCATGGCTGGTATATAGAATTTAATTTCGATAAAGTTATTTCCTTAAGGAGCTAAGCATAGTCTTTAGAAATCCTTAACTTTTAATAATTTATTTACTATTAGACTTTGCTAAAGCATTTAAATGTTTTAGATATGGCCTTTGCATTCCAAGAAATCACAACACAACTAATGTGGGATTGACTTCTCTGACAAGCCCTGAAATGTTAGCACTCTGAAGAGGTTACACTAAAAGATCAAGTGATGTTTGAATCTGTTATTTTGTTAACCAAGACTAACGTATATTTTACTCAGAAAAAAATAGCCATCCACATTCTGGGAGGTGTTTGCGTTATGAGAGTGAATCTCTTATGAATGGCTTGGTGCTGTTCTCATGGTACTGAGTTCTTTCTCTTGATAGATTGGATTAGTTCTCAGGCTAATGAATTTGTTCTCATGACAGTGAGTTGTTGTAACGTGAAGGACATCCCTTGGATTTTGCCTCTTAGCCTGTGTCCGCTATCTTTTTGATTCTCTAACACATTGTGATGGAGCAGGAAAGCCTTTAACAGAAGCCTGCAGATGCCAGGGTCATGCTTCTTCTACTCCCCAGCCTGCAGAACCGTGAGCTAGATAAATCTCAGCCCCAAGTATTTTGTTATAGCAACACAAAATGGATTAAGACACCCAGTATGGCTCCCTTAACAATTTTCCTATGAAAAATATCATATAGTAATGATATTAGCAAAATAAGTTAGTGTGAACATATACTTCTATGCCTGACTTGAATTACTGAATGCAATATTATTCATATTGTTACTTAAAATTTGTAAAATATGGAGCCAAAGTCAACAATTTGTGTTGCTTCCCTTTTGCCAGCAACTAGTTAACAGTTTTGACTGCTCTTGAAAGAAACTATTGGCTCATAATAGCAAAATATGCCAACAGTATTGAAAAAAAAGTAAGCCTGGGAGGTAAACAGAATTCTAAATGACTCCCTAAGATTCCTTTGTATCTACACAGCTTATACCTGTTTTTCAGTTAAACACTAACTAGATACTGCTGTGAATTGATTGTGTTGATGTAATTAATGTACCAAATCAGCTGACTTTAATATAGAGCAATTATCCATGTGGGTCTGAGCTAATCACATGAGGTCTCTAAAGGCAGAGCGTTTACTCTAGTTGATCGCAGTCAGAGACACACTTAGGTGGCTCAGAGGAAAGCCAGCATCCATGTTCTCAATGGTGTATGTGGGCCATGTGGCAAGAAACTGAAGGAGACATCTAGAAGAAGAGAGTGGTACCTGGCCAACAGCTTAAAAAAAAAAAAAAAAAAAAACACTAAAACAAAAAGTAAGTTGGGACCTCAGGCCTACAACCACAAAGAAGGAAATTCTGCCAAAGCATACAGAGGACCTCAAGCCTTCGATGAGAACCATAGCCCTATCAAAAACCTTGATTTCAGCTAGTGAGGCCCTGAGTAGAAACTCCGGCCAAGCTGCACCTGGATTCTAACCTACAGAAACTGTAAGGTAATACATATATGCTTTTTTAAGTTAGGCAATTTGTGGCAATTTGTTGCACAGTATGCATTTAACAGGAATTAATATATAATACATTTGATCTAAAATACAATCAAGTTATTAGATACATTAAGAGAAGGAATAGTAGGATTCAAGTGTCTAGACTTCTTAGAATTTGTATCTAAAATATAGAGGTAATTTCTTCCAATTTCAGCTTTCCCCATGCACAGAGTTAGAAAAGCATACAGCTTATTTATTTATTTATTTATTTATTTTGAGACGGCGTCTCGCTCTGTCCCCCAGGCTGGAGTGCAGTGGCGTAATCTCGGCTCACTGCAAGCTCCGCCTCCCGGGTTCACGCCATTCTCCTGCCTCAGCCTCTCCGAGTAGCTGGGACTACAGGTGCCTGCCACCACGCCCGGCTAATTTTTTTGTATTTTTAGTAGAGACGGGGTTTCACCGTGGTCCTGATCTCCTGACCTCGTGATCCGCCCGCCTCAGCCTCCCAAAGTGCTGGGATTACAAGCGTGAGCCACCGCGCCTGGCGCATACAACTTATTTAGAGAACATCAAGTGGGTATTATTAAATTGCTATATTGCTTATTTGAAAGCAGTTTTGAACATTACTGGAAACAAACAAAAAATAGTTTAATGTTAGGTCCAGGAGGATTGTCAATGGAGTTTGCATATTACTCAGCATTAATGTAAGCCATCGAACATTTTTGAGTGGTTGGAGAGGCTGATTGGAATTATGCAGAAGAAAGATTGCCTTTCCATAGATTAGGAGTGGACCATGAGGCTGTTGTAATACACCATGTTAAATCATGTGCTATGAACCTTCATGAAGATAATAGTAAAAGAGTAATGAGCAGATGTTAAAGCCAGAGAGTTTGAATTCTAAGGATTTGAGGCCAAATGGATATGTGCTTTTGCAGTAAGATTATAGTTTTTAAGCCTAAGTATGATTATGGTGATTGTAGAGCCATTAAGAAAAGCATGTAAGTCACAAAGTAACGAGTTTGAAGATGCTGTATTTAGTCTGGATAAATGAATGATTTCCAAGCATGTCATATTTTAAGTAATGAGATGGGCAAGCAGTGGGAAATGAGCAAAAATTCCCTAAAAAGGGGAGATTGTTGCAGAAATAGATTTGGGTTATCAGGATGTATAGTCATGACAGGTGTACCCTTCAAGGGAAAGAGGATAGAAATAAAAGTAGAGAATATAAAAATACACAAGTGGGAAAATGTTACATTCAGAAGACAGTAACCTAACAGTAAAAGTTGAAAAAGCTATATTATTAAGACAACTTGGACAGATACATTGAGAGACAGATTTTTTTAAGGAAGGTAACGAAAAGTTATTCCAGTGGGTACAATGTGATGAATAATGATAAAAAACCTTTGAATTTGGTTACTGAGATGTTGATGGTGAGCTTCAAAAACAGTTTCAGTAAAATAATAAGAAAACTGCACATAAACTTTGTATACTTGAAGTTGAAGGGAAGGAGATAAGATATTAATGGGGAGAGGGGTCATTTATTCATCTGTATTTCTGTTAATAAATTCCAAGACAGTGCTAGGCATAAGTCTCAGATAAGAATAAGACCAATTTATATGTACATATATGATGATTAAGTTGAAGTTTCTGGTAGGCTTCCTGTCAGGTTACAATTTAATGCATCTTATTCAATATTATAAATACATAAACACACACAATATACATAGGCATTTTATGTATGTACATATAATATTCAAGCTAATAATTTAGTTTTTGAAATATTCAATCAAATGGTGTTTAATATTTTTCCTGAAGACTCAAAATACTTTGCAAATCCCAGTTCATTAATCCTTGCTAGTACTTGAAAAAAAAGACTTAATAATAATAACTTTATTCAGCATAGAAATGGGCTTAACCTCAGGCCTATTTCTTGAACTTTTATAAAAATCAGTAAATGAATATATATTTAAATTTCAGGTATAATATTTCCACTGACATAGTAAAATAGTAAATATTAAATAATTAATAGTTAAATATTTTGTTAAATAGTAAATATTTTATTTTAAATTAAGGTTATGGCCAGCATAGATTTCTTTGCAAGGAAACTTAAATGGTTGACAGTAATTAGGGTAAACTCATAATGGTCTGAAGGACAGACACTTGTATTCAAGTTCTCTTTATTAATATATTCACATAAATCAAATTTCCACTTCCCCTAACAGAATAGGAGGCTTTTTTTCTAATGCTGTGTTTGAAGAAAGACTATTCATAGTGTTAATGTGTGAAGACTGCACTCATTGAGGAATATCTATAGAGGAAGAACAGGAAGCATCCTTTTGCTAAATATAGCACAAAAACTGCATTCAGGAGACAAATTTTAGGTTCATAATATAGTACATAAAAATGATGGCTGAAAGCTTGAGAGTGTGAAGAAAAATAGGGCATTGTGTGTGAAGGTTAATTCAAGTCTAAAACTGGCATTTTTAGAATTCTAAATCAATGATTTAAAAACATGCCTATAATCAGAAAACCTTACAATTCAGTATTGTTGTGCATTAACTCCTCTGAGGGAGACTTCTGTTAGCAATCAGGGTAGACTTCTGCGACTAACCTCAGAACTCATTCATTCATATTAGTCTCAGCAGTTCTCATCCCCAAGCATAACTAAGAAATAAGTGAAATTCTTTTTTTTTTTTTTTTTATTATACTTTAGGGTTTTAGGGTACATGTGCACAATGTGCAGGTTTGTTACATATGTATCCATGTGCCATGTTGATTTCCTGCACCCATTAACTCGTCATTTAGCATTAGGTGTATCTCCTAATGCTGTCCCTCCCCCCTCCCCCCACCCCACAACAGTCCCCGGAGTGTGATGTTCCCCTTCCTGTGTCCATGAGTTCTCATTGTTCAATTCCCACCTATGAGTGAGAACATGCGGTGTTTGGTTTTCTATACAGTATGCCCCATTCTAATGTCCCAGACTCCTTTGGGCTTCACATTGATTAATGTTTGTTTTCAAGTTGATATATGTCTTATAATAGATACTCGGACTGCTGGTGACACTTCACCCTCCAGCCCCACAGATAGAAAGTCTAGAATTTTCCTCATACTCTGTTTACTTTCCAAGGTGGTGAAGAGAACTTAAGACAGCTATATCAGTGCTACTGTGTTCACTGGGAAGGTTCTAACTATATGAACTTTCAAAAGCAGTCCAGTTGTTTCCAAACCCAAGTATAAAGGTTTCTTTTAAGGTCTAAACCTTTAAATGTCCTCATATAAGAGTGGTAGTATTTTTAATATACATTTATCAAGGAAATTCATATGTTTATAATGGACTCAAGGATTCTGTGTAATAACTCATAATCCCTGTGGTTCAAAACCTCAAAGATAAGAAATCACCAATTTTAGTCTTATTTTTTATTTTTAAAAACTGAAGCCTAAAGAAGTTTAGTGACTTACCAAGGTGTAACATTTAAATGGGGGCAGAAATTGGGACTAGAACCCAAGTCTGCTGACTCCCAGAGAAAGTCAAGTACTGTAAGGTCAAACTCACCAAAGACCACTAGGAATACATCTTCAATCAGGATAATTTCTAGAGCAAAAGAGAATGTCGATCATTGGAACTGTGAGGTGTCATGGTAGGAGGCAGTAAAGAAAGTCTTATTACAAGATTTGGGGATATTCTCTGTGATTCTAAGAGTTAAAGAAAATTGAGGCCATTCTGGGTTGGGTGCCTTCTGGAAGTGGGAACAGTATGGTAACTAGGTATATTGGTAATTTTTATGTAGGAGGGATTACTGAAGTGGAGTGAGAAGAAAAGGAATATGTTTAGTTATTCCTGTGGTTGCAGAGTCTGTATATTATTTTTGACCTTGTCACTGAGCGGCATTGTCTTTGTCTCGTTACGTCACAGTCATGTGCGCTTTGTTTGATAATTGTTTGTATTGTTTACATCCTGTGATCTTGTTTACCGTCTGCTGGGAATATCATGGCCTAGCTGTAGGCTTCCAGAGCTATTTATCTTCTTCTCGATCACATATAGGGCCAACTATACTTACTCTGCACATTGATTAGAAAGCAACATTTGAACCAATAGATTGAAGTTGTAAAAAGAAACATTCCAGTTCAGTACAGGACACAATGTGATGTTTAAGGATAAAGTGAGTTGTCTCACAAACCTGTGTATTTCCTGCTGCTGGAATGATCTACAAGTCAGGATCCTCTAGTAAGAGCATGATTGGAATAAATGTAGTTTGCATCTCTAAGACTTTGTTTTTCAGTCTGATACACAAAGTTTCTATAATCATAAAGGTTTGGAGTTCAGTTGGAAGAGACAGTCATGGCTGAAAGAACTTTTTATTGGGTTATTATGGTCAAACATCAGCGTTTATTTCATATATCCTAGTAAATTATGTGCCTTCATAAAGGTTTATGCTGTAATTCAAATACTGGGTTTTGTCTCCTATCTTACACTCTATATTTCATAAAAACACATTTGTATAAGCAACACATCTAAAATTAGAAGAATACATAGAATGTCAGCAGTCTCTCGCAAAATGATAAAATGTACATTCACTTAAAATTTCCTTAACTTTTTTGAACACTTTCAACTCTTCCCATTCTCCAAGTATTTAAGATGGTTTCTCACCCCTTATATCTCAGCCTGCAGCCTGTTTGATTACTATCCTTCCAACAATATACAACTTAAGAACTCAAATGTGCTTCCTGAATACAATGTCTCTGATTTTATCTTGTAGATAATGAGGTGAAGCCTGAAATTAAGGCCAAATATCATGTGCTGTATTGACATCTGGTGAAACCACAGAGGCTTCAAATAGCCTAATTGCAAGTTCTCTTCACCCTGTTCTTGTGGATAAGTTCCCCCTAGCCACATAACCCTCTTTAGCAAGAAATCGGGTACAGTTCCTGCTTATCCTTGGGTTTCAGTTATCAGCAAACTCATAAAATTACTCAAACCAATCACATCCTCCCACGGGAACCATGGGGCATCTCAACCTCTTGATACTACAAAGCCTGCTCCCCACAGCCACTGGTTGTATACTGTATTCCCAAATGTAACCACTGTGTGTGTCTCTGTGTGGCAGGCAGCATTGTTCTTCCCAGGCTGTGGGTGTATGTGAATGCTAAACTGGTGTTGATCTCATCTGTCCAGTGTTAGGTGTTGTGTGTTTGGCCATCTGCATAACTCTAAGGTAGGAATCCCTCCCTCTCCAAAGGGTTGAAGAGAAGGTGATTGACATATAGACCCCTCTACTTTTCCTAAAGCAGTAATAAATACTTTTTATTACTTTTCTTTAACTCTGTATTCCCTGGTACTAGTTATATTGTGATTTAAATTATAATTACTATTTCTCAAATGTGATTCCTTATTGCCATGTGGACAGGAATTTGAGTCTTACCCAGCTTTGTATTTTCTCTATGGCCTACAGTGGCATTTTACAGATTATAATTTAGTTTATACTCTATTAGTACTTTTTGCCTGCTTTCTAAATTTAGGTCATCTTGTGTCTTTTTTAAATCATGAGAAATATTTTTATTTGTAAAATTGAAACTGTTTTTATTTTACTGTTTAAAAAAAGTACATTAAAAAGAAATATTTTGCTGGATTGACCCTGAAGCAAGCTGTGACTGAGAGCCACTTCAGCAAATTTCATCAGATATAGAATCTGGCTGGAGGCCGATGCTAAAGCTGGTTGTCCCATCTCTCCACCGTCAGCCTTACTGGGCTGACACATTTCTTATTAATTTGCTCCTTTATTTCTGTACTACTGGACATCGTGCACCACTGATAAAACCAAGAATATAACTGCCACATCATTGTTAGAAATTGAACCATTTTTATAATTTAGGCCATCTCCAAAAAGTGTTGAATTTTTGTTAGCTTTAATAAGAAAGTAATTGAGACATGCACACAGCTAGAAGATGAGTTAGAATATCCAGTGAATAACAAGAGTATACACTACGCAAGATTATTTGAAACATGGTCCCTATTTCTTTGTGTGCAATCTGTTTGAGAAATGTTACTGTATTATTTGACTCTCTTCCCATGTTGTAGTTTATCATGTTCTGATTTAAACTTCATTTAAACTTGGTTAGTTCTAATTAATATTTGGGTCATCTTTGGGTCATCTTTGCATGTAGTAAAATTATTGCTACTTGCCTCTTTATGAGCATACAGTATAGTACATCATACACAATTCTTGAGTAAATAGTAAAATAAATGAACTTTGGCTCTTATTATTCATGACATAATCTATAACTGTTTTCAGCTACTTAGATGTATTGGTAAAAATATGCCCCAAGGCAGAAAAAAACATAAATTCATGCTTTTTATTTTTTTCTAAAAACATATTATGATCTTATTTCACACTTTTTAAAACTGTTATAATAGGCGGTGATCTTCAGTATGTACATGCATTCTTCAATATAGTAAGTGTATAATAGTTCAATTTCTACTCATCTAAGAATTTTAAAGAATGTGGTAAGTTTCAATGACTATTGATTACTACTAGCACTTATTTCACTGGCCATAAATTGCTTCTAGGTTTTAATGTGAAAACTATCTAAAAAACATGATTACATTTTATTTATTATAGATAGATGAATATATTACCAACATTCATTCAGTCTATGGCAATTCATATCATTTAAATATTCAGCAATCATATATTTATAGACTATTGTGCTATTTATATTCTACTTAAGAGTCTGTGTTTTGTCTGCTTGATTTCACATTTGATTAAATATTTTAAATGGATACTCATTGCTCGTAGACGCCCGTTTCTGTTGTGTACCGTATCAATGGTAGACAAGTGTACTGGACCTCCCTATTGCCCAACTTAAGGGGGCACTATTCTTATACAGTTTACTTGTTGGTACCTCCTGGAACATGACTTCCTGTAAGGATACCACAGTTTCTGGTTTTAGTCAAGTTGAGGAGAGAAGACTAATACAGATAACAAAGCTAGACCCTTGCAGATAAGAGGTATCAGAAAGAGCAACACTAATGGGAGAACACTTCTCTAAAGAAAATGAGGTGAGATGTAGGAATGTATGGATATATTTACTCTAGTGAAGGTGCACAGAAAATGTTTTGGAAAGACTGAGAACAAGAAAGAGAAGTTTAAGTACATAAGCCTGGGTAACAGAAGCTTTGTAGGCTCTTGAGCAGAGAAATGATGAGAGGAAACTCAAGTTTCTGGAGATCATGATGGATTTTAGAGGGCAGGGGGAAGGTAATACTAGCGTAGAAGTGAAGGGATTTAGGCCTATTGTGAGATAAGATTGGAGAACAAAGCTGTCTCTCAGGTGTCTAGTCAATTCTTTCCTAAAATTTCTGGCAAACTTCCAGTTTATTCTTAAATTTTCCCCTTTCTGGTAGTCACATTTTCTTATCACACCTACTGAATTTTGATTAAGTTATATGGTATTCTCTAAATATTTAATGCATTTGTCTTGGTCTGCTTTGTGTTGCTCTAAAGGAATACTTGAGGCTGGGTAATTTATAAAGAAAAGAGATTTACTTGGTTCATGGTCCTGCAGGCTGTACAAGAAGCATGGCGCCAGCATCTGCTTCTGCGGAGGGGGCTCATGGCAGAAGGGAAAGGGGAGCTGGTGTGTCACATGGTGAAAGAGACAGCAAAAGAGGGGAGGGAGGTGCCAGACTCTCTATCAATCACTTCCAGTAAGAATAGAGTGAGAACTCACTCATTACTGCAGGGAGAGCACCAAACCTTTCATGAGGGATCTGCCTCTATGACCAAAACACCTCCCACAAGGATCAAATTGCAACAAGAGGTTTGGAGGGGACAAATATCTGAGCTTGTATGTCTTGCTTTCTAAATAATATTAGAAAAGTATTAGAAGACATCACTAATACTTATTTTCCATAATTATTATATCTAGAATGATTTAAGTAGAGACTTCATGATTTCTCACTGTATTTGGAAAAGTGTAAAGTAGATTTTAGAGGAGTTTGAAGAATGCATTTGAGAATGGAAGGGATATGTGTGCATATATTCTTATGTATATTTTATATATTAAGATATATACCAGAAAGAGTCTCAAGTGCTTCTTTTAATTAACCTTTGCAATAATTCTGTGAAATAATTCTTCTATAGCAGAGGAAACAGGCCCAGAGAGTGTGACTAATAGGTTAAATGTAATGAAATCCAGAATGAACCCAAGCCAGGTTGACTCCATTATATTCTCATCAGAGAGACTAACAGTGGATTTTACTGTCACCATATTATTATGTTAGTAGAATAAGGCAGTGTTATTTTCCTAAAAGATATAATAATTTTTATGTTGACAACTAAAATTATTGTCTATTTAAGTTACCTTTTCCTAGAATCATGAGAAAGTAAGATATAGAAAAAAAAATTATTGGCAACTTTATTTCATAGTTTAACTTAAGAAAAATGTTACATACATATGCCAAATACATAGCCAGACCATGAAAGACTGAAGGTCCTAGAAGTTAAAGATGCTCTAAAATAAAAACCATGTAGAAGTTACATCATTATTTTGTTTACTTGAAATCCTGCAGTTATTGCAGAGCTGTTTCTTAAATGCCTCCTAAGCGGATGACATTTGCTATGTTCAATATGGGATTCAGAGCTTGACTCCAGTAACATGTTAAATTGAATTACAATGAATTAACTGTGAACAATTATCAGTAATGAATAGCTATAGGGTATTACCATATTTCACAAAAAACATTATCTATAATTATCTTCAAACTTATAGGCACATATTTTCCAAATATCAGTGAATACTCATTAAAGGTAAACTAGCTCTTTTCTTCTTTTGTTTGGAAATGATACATTGAATGTTCTTTGTTAAGAGCTCTACATTTGTAGTTATTCCAGTTGACTTCTGAAATATTGAAGAGAAGTTTTGATAACATAATAGGGTAGCAGAAAGTAATTTATAAAAAAATAGATAATATATTTGGGAGATTTACATGTAATTGTTACAGTATTTCCAAATAGAAGTGCTGGGAGAAAGAATTATAAGCAGCTCTAAACAGCAGTGAGGGCTTAGAGTTCACAAGTTCTGGATCACATGTCTGATTCTAAGGTAGGATTTATATATATCCCCTGATAAAGCAATTAATCTATTCTGCATTAGCTCCCCTACTGTAAGATTAAACACTGGCATATATTTACCGTGTAAGGCTATTTTAAAATCTGAGTCATTTAACTTAGTATTTAAACATTTATGAGGCTGGATGACATTTATGTAAAAATTATTATCATTGCTATTTTCAGATTATTTGGACTTGCCAAAAAAAAAACTTGTCTGCTTGCTCTGTAATCTTACATATTCTTTAGCCTCACAAAAAAGGAGACAGTAAAATTAGGCATCTGGCATCACTGAGAAAAGTCTTCGATGCATTCCAGTTTTTTATTTCTTCTGCCAGCAGAGCTCTGTGTTTGTGTTACTCAAATTGGATGCAGGTGTGCATCCATCCACACTCTTACAACCACATAACAAATGGAGAAAATGGAACACAACACACTACTCAGAGCCTTTGGGAACCAAAAATGCTCAGTAATGAAGCTTACCTCACTTTCCTTATATGTGCATCCAGTCAGACTTCACAATGAATGGGATTAAATCACAAAATCCTGGTTTTAAGAGCCAAGAAAGCTTAAACCCCTTATAGATATTCTATTTGGCCTCTTTTAAATATATCTTGCTTTTTACTTTTTTGGGGAAAGGAGATATACACAAATGACAGGCCTATGGTATTACACTTTTGTTAACCAGAATAGAGTCTAGTTTTGACCACTATGATAAGCCAGTTTCACTAAAGTGTAAAATATTTTATATCAGACATGACGTAGGAACTGCTGATATTCTTATATTCTCCACTTGAGGTTCTTTTGAAACTTTCCCATTTTCAGGATAGATGAATTATAATGGTTCCAGTACCCTGAAAAGGCGATTGTGCAGAAACAAACCAAAAAACCTCTTGTTTTTATTCTTTTTCAGAACTCATCAGCTTTGTTGATAATTGCTCCATTCACCTAACACTAGACACATCGTGCACTATAAATTTTTTAATTCAATTTTCCATATGACACTGTCGCTTTGGGGTCATGTGAAGGACATGTCAAACGTTTTGAATAGGAAGCTGTTGAACAGTTAGAATGAATTATTGAGGCTTACATTTCTGTTGTTAGCCTATTAGTGAAATTTTTCATTCACTGTATTTGTCAGTTGTATATTAGAACTATTTGTATTTATATTTATTTTCTTTTGCTTCTTGGTGTCCTATTTCAGTTATGGATGATAGATTTTTTTAGAGTAACTCTAAAAAAATTACTTGATTAGCTAAATATTTTACTTGATTAGCTAAATATTTTAAATTGTATGCTTATATCTGTGAGATGACTTACAAGCAATGCTAAAGAGAAGAGAAACTGAAGTGATTACAGTGGAGACCATAATTTTCAAAAATAGCTAAATATTATTAGAACAAAAAAATTGTCTGTGTAACTTGTGAGCCATGCCCTCTAAAAAGCTTTGGGAATAATATAAAAGTTTATTCTCTGAAGTATTTTTATGTATTTTCTGGTAAAGTCATAAATTATTCTTTCCAGGCAAATGTCTATCTTTCTCATGGAGCTGTAACCACATGGAAACCTTGCTGCAATTATGCTTTTTTTTTCATTCAACCATTTATTTTGAAAATAATTTAATATTCTGTTGAAATTAGGTATAAATTAATCTATACTTTAAAATATATTCTTTTTAATTTATTATTTTATTAATTTTAACTAATTTTTATATTTTAATTTCAATGGCTTTTGGGGAACAGGTGGTTTTTGGTTACATGGACAAGTTATTTAGTGGTGATTTCTGAAATTTTGGTGTACTCATTACCCAAGCAGTGTACACTGTACCCAATATATAGTCTTTTATTCCTCATCTCCCTCACTCTTCTCGAGTCCCCAAAGTCCATTATATCATTCTTATGCTTTTGTGTCCTCATAGCTTAGCCTCCACTTATAAGTAAGAACATATGATATTTGGTTTTTCATTCCGGAATTACTTCACTTAGAATAATGGTCTCTAACTCCATTCAAGTTGCCGCAAAGACCATTATTTTGTTTCATTTTATGGCTGAGTAATATTCCATGGTGTATATATACCACATTTTCTTTATTTACTTGTGGGTTGATGGGCATTTAGGTTGGTTCCATACTTTTGCAATTGCAGATTGTCTTGCTATAAACATGCGTGTATATGTGTCTTTTTTATAGGACTTCTTTTCCTTTGGGTAGATACCCAGTAGTGAGATTGATAGATCAAATGGTAGTTCTACTTTTAGTTCTTTAAGGAATCTCCACACTGTTTTCCATAGTGGTTGTACTAGTTTACATTCCCACCAGAAGTGTAAAAGTGTTCCCTTTTCACCACATACACACCAACATTTATTATTTTTTGATTTTTAAATTATGACCATTCTTGCAGGAATAAGGTGGTATTTCATTGTGGTTTTTATTTGCATTTCCCTGACAATTAGTGACGTTTAGCATTTTTCAAGTTTGTTGGCTGTTTGTATGTCTTCTTTTGAGAATTGTCTATTCATGTCCTTTGCCCACTTTTTGATAGGATTTTTTTTTTTTTTCTTGCTGATTTTAGTTCCTTGTAGATTCTGGATATTACTCCTTTGCTGGGTATGTAGTTTGCAAATATTTTCTTCCACTCTGTGGGTTGTCTGTTTACTCTGATAATTACTTTTCTTTTTTTTTTTTGAGATGGAGTCTTGCTTCTTTGCCCAGTCCAGAGTGCAATGGTATGATCTTGGCTCACTGCAACCTCCGCCTCCAAGGTTCAAGCGATTCTCCTGCCTCAGCACCCCCAGTAGCTGGAATTACAGGCATGTGCCATCATGCCCAGCTAATTTTTGTATTTTTAGTAGAGACAGGGCTTCACTGTGTTGGCCAGGCTGGTCTTGAACTCCTGACCTCAAGTGGTCAGTCTCTTGACGTCAGGTGACCTCAATCTGCCTGCCTCGGCCTCCCAAAGTGCTGGGATTACAGGCGTGAGCCACTGTGCCTGGCCTGATAATTACTTATTTTGCTGTGTAGAAGCTTTTTAGTTTAATTAAGTCCCATCTATTTATCTTTGTTTTTGTTGCATTTGCTTTTGGGTTCTTGGTCATGAATTCTTTGCCTAAGCCAATGTCCAGAATAGTTTTTCAAATGTTATCTTCTAGAATTTTTGTGGTTTCAGGTCTTAGGTTTAAGTCTTTGATCCATCTTGAGTTGATTTTTGCATAATATGAGAGATGAGGATCTAGTTTTATTCTTCTACATGTCGCTTGCCAATTATCCCAGCACCATTTATTGAAGAGGGTGTCCTTTCCCCACTTTATGTTTTTGTTGGCTTTGTCAAGAATCAGTTGGCTGTAGTATTTGGCTTTAGTTCTGAGTTCTGTATTTTGTTCCATTGTTCTACGTGCCTATTTTTATACCAGTACCATGCTGTTTTGGCAAATATAGCCTTGTAGTATAGTTTGAAGTTGGGTAATGTGATGCCTCCAGATTTGTTATTTTTGCTTACTCTTCTAGACATTGGCTTAGGCAAAGAATTCATGACCAAGAGCCCAAAAGCAAATATAACTAGGTGGGACTTAATTAAACTAAAAATATTCTGCACAGCAAAAAAGTAATAATAATTATCAGAGTAAACAGACAACCCCCAGAGTGGGAGAAAATATTTGCAAACTATGCATCCAATGAAGGACTAATATCAAGAATGTACAGGGAACTCAAATCAGAAAAAAAAAACATAAAACAAATAATGCTTTGGCTATGAGGGCTCTTTTGGTTCCACATAAATTGTAGGATTGTTTTTTTCTAGTTCTGTGAAGAATGATGATGGTATTTTGATGGGAACTTCATTGAATCTATAGATTGCGTTCGGCAATGTGGTTATCTTCACAATATTGATTCAACCCCTCCATGAACATTGGATGTTTTTCCATTTGTTTGTGTCATCTATGATTTTTTTTTCAGCAGTGTTTTGTAGTTTTCTGTGTAGAGATCTTTCACCTCCTTGATTAAGTATATTCCTAAGTATTTTATATATTTTTTGTAGCTGTCGTAAGAGGGATTGTGTTCTTGATTTGAGTCTCAGCTTGGTCACTGTTGGTGTATAGCATTGCTACTGGTTTGTAAACATTGATTTTTGTCTCTTGCAACTGTACTAAATTCATTTATCAGATCTAGGAGCTTTGTGGATGAGTCTTTAGGGTTTTCTAGGTTTATGATCATATTATTGGTGAACAGTGACAATTTGACTCCCTCTTTTCCAAATTGGATGCCTTTTATTTATTCCTCTTGTCTGATTGCTCTGGTTAAGACTTCCAGTACAACTTTCCCCATTCAGTATGATGTTGGCTGTGGGTTTGTCATAGATGGCTTTTATTATTTTGAGATATGTCCTTCTATGCCAATTTTGTTGAGGGTTTTTGAAAGGGATGTTGGATTTTGTCAAATGCTTTTTCTGCATCTATTGAGATAATCATATGATTTTTGTTTCTAATTCTGTTTATGTGATATATTGGATTTATTGACTTGCGTATGTTAAATCATGCCTGCATCCCTGGTATGAAACCCACTTGATCACAAATAATTATCTTTTTTGATAAGCTGTTGGATTTGGTTAGCTAGTGTATTATTGAGGATCTTTACGTCTGTGTTCATCAGGGATATTGGTCTGTAGTTTTCTTTTTTTATGTCCTTTCCTAGTTTGGGTATTCGGTGATACTGGATTTATAGAAAAATTTGTAGAGGATTCCCTTTTTCTGTATCTTTTGGAGTAGTTTTAATAGGATTGATACCAATTCTTTGAGTGTCTGATAGAATTCAGCTGTGAATCCATCTGGTCCTGAACTTTTTTGTTGGCAATTTTTAAATTATTGATTCAATCTTGCTGCTTGTTATTGGTCTGTTCAGGGTTTCTATCTCTTCCTGAGTTGATCTAGGAGGGTTGTATATTTCCAAGAATTTATCCATCTTTTCTAGCTTATCTAGTTTTTGCGCAAAAAGGTATTCATAGTAGCCTTGAATGTCTTTTATATTTCTGTGATATCAACTGTAAAATACTACATTTCATTTCTAATTGAGTTTATTTGAATCTTTGCTCTTCTTTTCTTTGTTAATCTCACTAATGGTCTATCAGTTTTATCTTTTCAAGGGACTAGCTTTTTGTTTTGCTTATCTTTTGTATTGTTGTTTCAATTTCATTTAGTTCTGCTCTAATCTTTGTTACTTCTTTTCTTCTACTGGGTTTGGGTTTAGTTTGTTCTTGTTTCTCAGTTCCTTGAAGTGTGACATTAGGTTGTCTATTTGTGCTCTTTCAGAATTTTTGATGTGGGCATTTAATGCTGTGAACTTTCCTGTTAGCACCACTTTTGCTATATCCCAGAGGTTTTGATAAGTTGTATCACTATTTTCATTTATTTCAAAGAATTCTTAAATTTCCATCTTGATTTCATTGTTAGCTCAAAGATTATTCAGGAGCAGATTATTTAATTTCCATGTATTTGTATAGCTTTTAAGGGCTCCTTTTGGAGTTAATTTCCAGTTTTATTCCACCATGATCTGAGAAGAGACTTGATATGATTTTGATTTTTCTTAAATTTATTGAAGCTTGTTTTGTGGCCTATCATGTAGACTATCTTGGAGAATGTTTCATGTGCTGATTAGAAGAATATATATTTTGCAGTTGTTGCATAGAATATTCTGTAAATATGCAAGTCCCTTTGTTCTAGGGTATGGTTTAAGTCCATTCTTCACTGACTTTTTGTCTTTGATACCTGTCTAGTGCTGTCAGTGGAGTATTGATACCTGTCTAGTGCTGTCATTGGAGTATTGAAGTCCCCCACTATTATAGAGTTGCTGTCTGTTGTATTTCTTAGGTCTAATAGTAGTTTTATAAATTTGGGAGCTCCAGTGTTAGGTGCATATATATTTAAGATTGTAATATCTTCCTATTGGACTAATCCTTTCACTACATAATGTCTTTTTCTTTTTTTACTGTTCTTGCTTTAACATCTTTTTTGTCTGATATAAGAATAGCTACTCCTGCTCACTCATGGTTTTCATTTTTTGTGAAATATCTTTTTCCGCTGCTCCTTTACCTTAGGTTTATGTGAGTCTTGTGTGTTAAGTGAGTCTCTTGAAGACAGCAGACACACAGTTGGTGGAATTTTATCCATTCTGCCATTCTGCATCTTTTAAGTGGAGTGTTTAGGCCATTTATATTCAATGTTAGTATTAAGATGTGAGGTAGTTGTTCTATTTATCACATTAGTTATTGTTTAAATACGTTTTTTTTCACTGTGCATTGTTTTTTAGGCCCCGTGAGATTCATGCTTTAAGGAGATTCTATTTTGGTCTTATTCTTGATGACAACTAGAAGGATCTCTCTCCATGAGTGTTTTGGTACCAAATTAATTTGTCATTACAGGGTTCAGTTCAACAGTTGGTTGTCATTAGCACTGTACTTTATTTTAACTGTACATCTGTTTGTAAAGATGCTAGTATTAGTTTTCTTATCATCGATAGTAGGAGAAACAAGACAAAACCAACATTAATCCAGTAGGCCAATTATTTAGATCTGGAGCTAATGAATTCCAATTATTAATGAATTACAATAGCAAAGGTTTGAAAATTTTGTTCACTATCTGTCATAATTTAAAATGTAAACCCTTAACTTAAATCTTGAAGAAAAGACTGAATCAATACAATCAGTCTAGTGAGGACTTGGAGTTAATGAATATCAGTAAATCCTCATTTAATGTTGTCAATAGGTTGCAAACTGACTTTAAGTGAAACAACATACAATGAAACCAATTTTATCATAGGGTAATTGATATAAGGATGTTTCTGGCCACAAAAACATCACCAAACATCTAAATAAAGACCAAAATGTGCCAGGTGTGGTGGCTCACACCTGTAATCCCAGTACTTTGGGAGGTCAAGGTAGGCAGTTCATTTGAAGCCAGGATTTTGAGACCAGCCTGACCAACAACATGAAACCCTATCTCTACTAAAAATACAAAAATAGCCAGGCATGGTGGCACATGCCTGTAATCGCAGCTACTTGGGAGGCTGAGGTAGGAGAATCACTTGAACCTGGGAGGTGGAGGTTACAGTGAAATCGAGATTGTGCCACGGAGTATGTTCCAGCCTCGGTGACAGAGTGAGACTTTGTCTCGACAACAACAACAAGACTAAAATGCTTCTAATATTAAACATTGAAATAAATGTGACATTGAAATAAATGTGAGCTATACATACATTTAAGAAAGAATAACAAGGACAAGATAATTATTAACTCAATTTGTGATAGTTAGTGAGTGGTGGTGTTCACAGTGATGATGGGTTAAGTCAAGAAATAAGCGCTTGCAAAGTGGAGTTGTAAGAAGCATCTCCTACCAGCATGCAGTTTGGAATGAAGCAATAACAAATATGGGGGCTCACTTTGCCACCACATAGTTTATTGTTGAGCTGTCTGTATGACTTTTGTATACTTTGCAAATTTTTACTTTACAGTAATTTACAGTAACTTTATTTGTTTTTCAACCACTTATTCCAGTTCAGGGGTCACCAGTGGCTGGCACCTATCCCAGCAGCTCAGGGAACAAAGTGGAAACTTACCCTGGACAGGAGGCCATTCCATCGCAGGGCATACTCATACACTCACTCACTCAGGCTGGGACCATGTAAACATCCCAACATACCTAACATGCAGAGTTTTGGGGTGTGGCAGGAAACTGGAGTACCTGGAGGAAACCCATGAATACATGGAGAGGATGTGCAAACTCCACGTAGATGGAGTCCCCAGCTGGAAACACACCTTTTTCCCCCCTTCTCCGCTTCTTCTCATCAATGTTATAATGAAATGATGTTGAATGAAAAGGTGTTACTTGACTACCTACTACCTGCTATATAGGCTTTAAAGATACCAGACTGTGGCTGATTTTTTACCGTATTTTCATTGCAACAATACAGTAAAGACTAAAACTAAAACTTTGCTCCAGCATATGCAATTATGAAAAATATGTAATGTAAAATAATTTTTCTCTTGAAAGCTAGTTTGTGGCTAGCCAATTTTTATAAAGCATAAACAATTAACTCTGTACTGGTAGTACAAAGGAAGGCTGACTTGTTGCAGCCAGAAATTTACTAATATTTTTGCTTTTAATCTTGACTTCTTTAATATTGTCTCATTCCATCTCACTCACCCAGGACTGGTTTTGCTCATTCCATCTCAAGGTCTAAATATGAATGTTAAGCCTCAGAATGGAGGAAGCCAGATACCCTGGCTTTCATATTTAGGTCTGAACTACCAAAACAAAACCAAAAACAAACAAACAAAAAAACACCTACTTAGGTTTGCTACTGGAAGCAGTGGTATTTGAGTAGAAGTTGAAAAGAAAGGCAAGAAAAGTGGAAGGAGAAAAAGCATGAAATGGCTGCAGGAAATGAAGAACTACTTAGGAAGCAGGCATTTTACTGTTTTGAATGAAAACTAATACTATGAATCATTCTTTATATATATATTTGTTTTATTTTCAATACTAATTAAATTCATCAACCTGAAATTTTAAATTTCTATGTTCAATATTGTTTTATGTATAACCAGTTTATATACCTATACACTTTTATTGTCAAAGTTCATCTTTTATATTTTTTAGTGTAGTTTTTATGATATTTGAGTGTCTAAAAATGTCTTTCTCTTATAGTCTTGAAGGATAATTTAAATGTTTATATAGAATTATAAGTAAGTAGTCTCACCTCCACTCCTGCATATTGATGATTTTAGCCTGGTGTTCTATGTAGTCTGTTGCTATTGATGATGACTTAATGCTGTCAGTCTAACAGCAACTTCTTTTTTCTTATTGGTAGCATTTAAAAGTTTATTTTTATACTTGCATTCATTCGTCAGTTCTGTGATGTGTTACGATGGTATTTATTTTTCATTCTGCTCAGCATTTTGAATCAAGGCCTTCTTTTTATTATGTTGCCTTTCTTTTAATTCTTAAATTCTTAGCTTTTTTTAATATTTCCTTTCTGTCATTTCTACTACCTTCTAGAACTCCTATAAGAATGATGTTGGAGATTATCCTACTTGTTTTCTAAATGTGTCTTTATCGGTTGTAGTTTTTTTAGATTTTATTTATTGATCTCCTTCTGGTAGAACTCTAGAGTAATATGTTCTAATTTTTTTTTTTTTTTTTTTTTTTGAGACGGAGTCTCACTCTGTTGCCCAGGCTGGAGTGCAGTGGCGTGATCTCGGTTCACTGCAAGCCCCACCTACCAGGTTCATGCCATTCTCCTGCCTCAGCCTCCCAAGTAGCTGGGACTACAGGCACCTGCCACCGTGCCCGGCTAATTTTTTTTTATTTTTTAGTAGAGACGGGGTTTCACCGTGTTAGCCAGGATGGTCTCGATCTCCTGACCTCATGATCCACCTGCCTCGGCCTCCCCCTAATTTTTTAATGTCAACATGTGGTAGACACAACCCAATGTGGCACCCTCAAATATGTTGTATTATTTACATCTCTTGACTATGGGCAGAACCTGTGATTTGCTTTCAACCAATTAAATATGACAAAGGTGATGAGACATAACAGCCTTGATTACATTTTACATAAGAATGTCTTTGAAGGTTAGAGTAGTAGGCTGTCCTGCAGGCCTTGAAAAAGTAAGCTGCCATGCTGTCATCTGCTTGTGGAAAGGACCACACATCAAGGAACTATGGGCATCCTCTAGGACCTGAGGGTTTCAGTTCTACAACTGTAGGGAAATGAATTCTGCCAACAACCATGTGAACCTGGAAGTTGACTTTCAAATCCAGAGAGGTCATAGCACAACCAGTACCTTATTTGCAGTCTTTATGAGTTCCAGCTAAGCCTTGCCTGGGCTTCTGACCTGTGGAAACTGTTAGATAATAAATGTTTGTCATTTTCAGCTGCCCAGTTTGTGGTACTTGGTTATGCAACGATATAAAACTAAGGCTGGGAGCGGTGGCACATGCCTATAATCCTAGCATTTTGGGAGGCTGAGGCGGGCGGATCACCTGAGGTCAGGAGTTTGAGACCGGCCTGGCCAACATGGTAAAACCCCATCTCTACTAAAAATACAAATTAGCTGGGTGTGGTGGCGTGTGCCTGTAATCCCAGCTACATAGGAGGCTGAGGCAGGAGAATCACTGGAACCTGGGAGGCAGAGGCTACAGTGAGCCAAGACTGCGTCATTGCACTCCAGCCTGGGTGACAGAGCAAGACTCCGTATCAAAAAAGAAAATAAAAAAATTAAAACTAAAACAAACTGTTTCCCACCTAAAGTTTATCATTTTCCATGTTTTCTTTTACTTTAATGACTATATTTTCTTTGTAAAAATTTCTAATTTTATTTCAGTATTACTGTTAATTTTTTAGATATTCTTTCATTTTCATTAATAAGGATACTAACAATATATACCTTAAAATCTGTACCAAGTGTTTTGTTAATGTAGTTACATCTAGAATTGAATCTTTGGGGGGTATTTTTTAATATTAGATTTCACGGGCTTTGGAATTTTGGTTAGCATGCTTATCACATGTGTGGAGTTTGTTCTTGCTCTTTTTAATTTTTCTGCTTGCTCATGAGTTTGGCTTTGGTTGTCTCCACCCATAACTCCAAAACCAAGTCTTATTATGGCAGTACTAGGAGTTCTGCCCTAGATGATTTCAGAATGATCACAGATTTTATTGCCAAGTCAACAAGTGGCTTGGCTCACTTTCTAGTGGAAGGGCTTTGTTTGTAAGCTTCACCTTCTTAGGCATGCTACTTTTTCTTAAACAACAACAAAATAATCCCATAGCTACTGCTGGGATTTTTTTCGTGAAAAGAAAATTGCACCCTGACCTCTAGCTTTAAGCAGTGAGTGGAGTCCAGCCCCTGCATGTGTGAGGCAGCTTTTAGTCCACTTTACCCCAATGCAGCCAAACACCTGGTACTTCTGCCCGCTTCTCTCAGCCAACACTGGACTCCCGTCATGTTTACCAATTTACATTTCTGTTTCTCTGATCTACAAAAAAATGTATCTTGTTTTCATTATGACTTTTTAGCCTTTGTATTAGTTTGCTATGGCTGCCATAACAAATACCACAGACTGGGTGGCCTAAACCAGGAGTCCCCAACTCCTGGGCCATGAATTAATACCAGTCCCTGGCCTGTTAGGAACCGGGCTGCACAGCATGAGGTGAGAGGTAGGCAAGTGAGCATCACTGCCTGAGCCCTGCCTCCTGTCAGATCAATGATGGCATTAGATTCTCATAAGAACGCAAACCCTATTGTGAACTGCACATGCGAGGAATCTAGGTTTCATGCTCCTTATGAGAATCTAAGGCCTGATGATCTGAGGTGGAACAGTTTCACCCTGAAACCTGAAACTATCCCCCTTTCCACCCACTGCCAGTTTGTGAAAAAATGGTCTTTCCACCCATCAATCTCTGGTGCCAAAAAGGTTGGGGACCACTGGCCTAAACAATGGAAACTTATCTGCTTGTGATCTGAAGACCAGAAGTCCAAGATTGAGGTGTATGTAGGGTTGGTCTCCTCTAGGGCCTTTCTCCTTGGCTTGCAGATGGACCTCTCCTCTGTGTTTTCACATGGCCTTCCATCTCTGCCTGTGTCATTTTTCTTATAAGGACATTGGTCGTATTGGATAAGGGTCCACCCTAATGACCTCATCTAAGTTACAATTTGAAGGCAAATGCAGCCACGTTTGAGGTAATGGGGGCTTCACCATATGAATTTTGGAGGTCATAATTGAGCCTACAATACTCTTTTTATTTGGAAATGATCCAGCATTGTTAGAATATTGAATGTACCGTGGTGGGGGTGGGAAATGGGACATTTTCTTCACTTATTGCACGTATGGCTGTATATGCTTCTGAGTGAACTGAAAATCCATTTCTTTTGAGATCTATTTTTATTTCTTTTCCCTAACTTAAAACACATAATATGTATCTGTTTATTTTTATACTTCTGATTAGTAGGTTAATATCTAAATTCATTCTTCTAATTGTACAAGCTTGTTGTATACTTGTACAAGATTTGGAGTGGTAAAAACTGATCATACATTCCGTAAAATAAAATAATCTCATATTGTGCCACGTGGCCTCTGTTTTAGGACATATAACCACTGGGGTTTGGAGTTTGACTAAGAGCAGGACATTGACTGCAGTCTGCCCTCCTCACTTACTCTGAAGATGGATGGAGCTAAGAGACTGCTTTGGATCACCTCCATTCTAGTTTGCTGCACTGTTCGAAAAACTTTGAGCTTCTTATTCTAGTTAATAAAAACACAACTGCAAAATTAAATAAAATGTTTCCTAACTTCTACCTTCAGCTATTCCTGGGTGATTAGAGCAAATTATTAATGCAGTGCTTCCTCTGATTATGACAATGAAAGCAAGAAGTGCATTTAATTAGAAGGCCTCTGAATGTTTATAAATCACCAACTTTTCACATGTGTCCATTTGTTTTGCAGAAGAAGCATCCAATACACTCCCAGCACTTGTCTGGTGTCTCTTCACAAGATGTTAGGTGCATTGCTAGCTCTGTTTCCTCTACCCAAAGGTGCAGAGGGGGCTGAGACTTGCAGAAGCTGTACCAAAGAGTGGGAAAGACAATCAAGTGCCAAGAAGCTCTTCCCTCTCTTACCCTTTCCAGTGGTGAGCAGATTGCTGTTTACCAAACTGACTTTTTAAAAAAGTGTATTTATTCACATCTCTATCAGGATATATCAGTGGTGTTTTGCAATTACTATTGGCAGTTGTATTGCAGTTGACATCACAACAAATGTCTGCTTCTCATTTTCCACTTTTCTAAGTTACCTTTTCCTTTAATAGCTAAAGAAAATGGCTCCAACTCCCATTTGTCACACTGTGGAAACAAGAGCTACAAACCCTTTTCCTTCCAGATGAAGGGATATAGATTATCTAGAAGGTATACATTGTTTAAATCATGCTTTTACAACTTCTCTGTCATCTAGTCCAAATGTTGCTTATGATGTTAGCGATTATTTTTTGAAAGATCTTTTCAACATTTCCTACATAGAAAAAAATACTGCTAAAATAAAGCTAATCTTTAAAGTAGGCTTTCCGTAAAGTTTTGAGGTAAAATAAATCAATTTAAACAACTTTAAGTAAAAAGTAACACAGTACAAATCCTCCAATCTTTTTCCTTACAGAATTTCTAATGCATTATGTACTTCCATAGGCTTTAGTGGAGATTTTTTCCTTTTTCTTATCCTTTATGCTGGGACTTGGTCTCTTCTCTATGCACTAGCAGACAGCTCCAAAGTTCTTGTTTTTTGCTGTCCAGAGAGATTTAATTTAAAAATAGTCATCTAAATAGCACTTATTTGGCTATATCTAAAAATGAGGAAGTCCTTGCCTTTCTCCACTTACTCTAAGACCAAGCATTCGCTTGCTAAAAGCGAATCATCTCTGTTGGGGACAAATTCTTGCCACTCTTAGAAAGCGTAAGAAACTCAAACTGTTTTGTTTTTTTAAATACCAAATTATTTTCCCTTACATTTATTTCTATAGACACAACTGCCTATAGACTTACCTCTTGGATGCCCTGTCATTAGTTATCTCAAACTGCAATGTTTAAAACTCAGATTCAAAATGTTCAACTGAACTTATCATGAAGACCTTCAAAACCTGTTTCTCGTCTTGAATTTCATCTCAGTGATAAGTACTCATCTAGTTGTCCAGAATTGTTATCTTGGATTTCATCTTAGATTTCTCCCTCTTATTGAATCCCCAAATTCAATTACTATATCCATTCTACATGCTAGAAACTTCTAGAATCTGGCAAACTTTTTCCAAGTCCCCTGTCTTAGTGTAGGTTAGTACCAACAATACATCTGGACTCCATCTTTCCATTATTTTTTCACCTCAAGTAAGTGAGGTGATGGGTGGAGTTTAAGGTAGCTCCATGACTGCCACCTCCTAGTGCTGATGCCGGTATAATCCAGTCCTCTTGAGTGTAGGTGAGAATCCGTGATTTGTTTCTATTAATAACTAATAGAATGAAAAATAGGGGATTTTACTCATGTAGATATATCATAAGCAACCATATTTCAAATTCACTCTATCCATTTCTGACTTTGAAGAAGCAACCTACCGTGTATCCTACAGACACAAGGAAAAGAATTCTGGTAGCAATCTGGGGAAGCTTGGAAGAGGATCTTTCCCTAGCTGAGCCTCTGATGAGAACCAAGTCTTAGCAGACACCTTGACTGAAGACTTGTGAAATCATAAGCAGAGGACCCAGCTAAGCCATGTCATGACTTCTGAGTCACAGAACTGTGAGATAATGTGTTGTTTTAAACCACTAAGTTTGTGGTAATTTGCTACATAGCAATAGACAGCATACAGATTCCTTACATAAAATGTGATCATGTTACTACTAAGCAAAAAATAAATAAATAAAAAAGCCTATTAATGACTGCTATGGCCTGAATGGGTCCCCCAAATTTCATGTGTTAGAAATTTGATCCACAATGTAGGGGATTTGGTAGGGGAGCCTAAAGAGAGGTGTTTGGGTTATGAGGATACCTCCCTCATAAATGGATTAATGCTGTTTTTGCAGGAGTGAGTTTGTTGTCATTGCAGGAGTGGGTTAGGCCCTCTCTTATTCTCTCTTGTCCATGTGATGCCTTTTGCCATGTTATGATGCAGCCAAAACGCCCTCCTAAGATGCTGCTGCCTTGATCTTAAACTTCCCATTTTTGAGAACCATAAGCTGATAAATTTTTGTTTTTTTGTAAATTACCCAGCCTTCAGTATTCTGTGATAGCAGCACAAAAGAGACTAAGATAGTGACTTAACATTTCCCCCAGGGTTGAATCAAAACTGTTAACAAGACCCTTTACTCCACCACCCTTTACTTAAATTTCCATCATTGTTGAAATTTGTGTCAGCTTACCAGATGTACCGTTCTCTCCCTTTCTGCCCCAGATGTTTGTACATATTCTTTATACTTTACATTCTCCTCTGACTGCTTTTCTCCTCCCAACATCCTGTTCTCTTTTAACGAATTCTTACTCATAAATTTAAGTTCTAGTTCAGATCTGACTATTTCTGGGAAGCTTTCCCTGACCCAAGCAGTTGGGTTAGGTACCCTATTATTTTTTTCTCTCATATTTCATTATAATTGCTTGTTTGTCTATTCTTCTCAGTAGAGTCAATGAACCACGAGGGGAAAGATTGTATCCTTCTTGCTGATAAGTATATCATCAGTGTCTGACTCTGAGTTAGGGCTCATTAATTATCTGTTTTATGAATAAATGAATGGCTTATGATAAATAGAGACTAAATTTGACACTTGACTTGTAGTATCAATAACTAGAACCACAGGACACAGTCTTGCTGGGGAATCACAGGAGTGTTCACATTATGCAGCCCAAAGGTGACTCCTAAGACTCAGGGTGCTTTTCCCATTCTCTTTCTGTCCTTACAACCTCAACTAGCTCCTGTCCTTCCCCTATAAAGACTCTTGCATCCACTTTATTTTTTGGTATTCTCACCATCAAGTTAGTATTTGTTTCTCCTACAAAGTCATGTTTATAATTCTTTACTTTTAGGAAGGCTATAGTAACAGAAGTTGTCCATAGTACAGAAGTGGAGGAGTTAAAAAAAATCACATTTACATAGCTCATACAATCATGGTCCAAGATCAAAATTTACTGACTCTTTTTTGAAACAGTAACTGGACATTCTCTTTAGACTTCTAACTTTTGCATCTATTTTCAAGGATAATAATAAAATATTCATCCTTAAGTTCTGACTTATCAGTTAAGATATATTTATTTCTTTCTTCTCCTTCTAATAAGAAATCAAAGTGGAGCAATAAGTATCTTTTTGTCTTATTAATTTGCATTTCAGAAGATGTCCATTTTTATCAAGACTTTTACCCAGAACAAATCTCTTATATCGTTTCTCTTGGACATTCCCTGGAATTACTGCTAAAATTTATTAATAGCCTCTCTAATCAGGATGTATCTAGAATACTTTGAATAAACGTACTGTGGTTGTAATATGTTGATATGTTGATAAAATAAGAAATACTGAAATTAACTAGCATAATTAGGGATTCATGAAAATCTTAAGTCAAGCTTATGACTTTTCCCCTAGTGGCTAGAAATTAAATAACTGTTGAAATAATAAAGTGGTCAATTCACATTAGACAACAACATACTCTTTCATAAAATACATAGGAAAATGACGTTTGTGTTAGTTGTGCAGAATAAACTATTCACCATTAAGTAACTAAATACAATGGTATAACAAATCAGTCAGGTCTGGGAAAGAAATATTAAGCCAGAAGTAAATAAAAGCCTCGTATAAGTAATTATCTTTCTTACACGTTATCTTGTATTTGAGAAATAAAAATTATCTTAATTTTCTAAAGTGTCAAAGGTTTCCAACTGCAAAATAAATAAAAATCATATCCTGCTTTCATAGATATCATTGCTTTATTTGATAACATTCTTGAACATCTTCTTTTTGACAATTATCAATATCTGATAGCCTAGCTGGTAGGATGTTGTGTCTCCTTTTTCTCTGCTTCAATGGTTAAATGTAGAGATACATATTTCAGTTTGGTTTTAATAATGAAGGACCTTCTGTGGCATAATTTATCTCTTATGTATAAAAGAGTTTTGGCCAAACCGTGAGGATTACATTTTTAAATAACAAAGGGATCAGAGTAAGTACCTCTGGTCTTCAGCTTTGAAAACAAATCACGAGTCAGACTACTTAAACCACATGCTGGTAATACATATTAAATAGTTTATTGATTTATTTTCAACATTACTATTTTTCTCAGAGGATTCAAACAACCTTAAATGTGACTTATAGGAAATGTGCTCACAATTGATTACTATTATCATCCACTATGCAGAGTACTTGAAAATTCATTGTTTATCAAAGAAAACAAAACAAACCTTACCAGAGTAAAATCTATTTTTAGATGGTTATAATTTACTTTTAAACGTCACCTTCAAATAATACATTAATGCATTATTTGTATATACAGTAGCCTTCTGTGGGGATATGTTCAAACACATTGCTGTCCATCAAAATGCTTTCTGTTCATATTTTTCACCCACCAATTTAGGCCTTTTTCATTATAAGTGCTTATTGTGCACTGTAGCTGTTAACTTTTGCAGTTTGAGGTGCACAGCAAAATTAACACAAGCTCACTTTTTCCTCTTTACAATTTCGCAATACATAAATAAAAAAGCTCACGTTGATGGCCTAATCCATGATTTCTTGAGGCTTAAGACAAAAGAAATCCATGCTTTCTACATGGTAAGAAATCATTTTTTTATCTATAAAATGCATACTTAAGCATAACCATATAAATATTAATAAGAAATACATTACTCTGTGGACTGACTGGAAACTTAGAAGTCAGGAATTTGGAACTCAAACCTAATTTTGAGTTCAAATCCCACATCTTTCACTGATTCAGTCTGACACGGTAGCCCAATAGCCTCAACTTGGTTATTGCGGCCAAACCAAAATGTGTGCCAACTGAACGTTTATTTGAAGCCTGTTCACTTTAGTGGTTCCTCTAATAATCTTTCTGAGTTAAAGAAGGATGCCCTAAATATCTACACTGCCAATTCCCTTGTAAAGCTGGATACTAAATATCAGAATGAAGCAGAATCTCCACAAAGTTCTTTAGCTTTACTTATTGGATTAAAAAATATTTCATGGTCAAAGCACAAATATGGCACTGTTTCCTTCTTCCTTTGCCACATCGAAATTTTCTACGTTGTTTTTCTAAGGATCAGGAAAGGCTTCTTGGAAGAGGTAGAATTTGAGTTTTAACTTTTAGTGGGGATAGGCAAATACGTTAAGCATAGGGAAATTGACCGAAAGTGAAAGCTATGATTTCTGATTGGGGGAAAAAAGTGAATATGTATTTTTTGTTTATAACAAACAGCAATAGAATATTCATTTGAAATAATTTTTACAAATCTAGTTCTTTATGCCGAAGCAGCATGATTTATTATTTTCCTAATAAAAAGAATTTGCATGTGGTTTTAGAGGGTGGGAGGAGAGAGTTGAGTACAATGTGTTTAAAACCCAACAATTTTCAATAATTGCTGCAATTTTCTGCCTGCTTAGTGAATGCCAACTGGAATCAGCATTACCTATGAAGTACAATGGTGGGTAATGTAGAGTGCCTTACTCTAATTATCATGGTTTAAGCCTTTAGATAAAAAATGTATTCAAGCAAGTGTGTTTTTACTGTGTGCAGTCTATCAAGTGGAAAAGAGCATAGTCCCTAACAAGTTACACTACAGGAATTCTTACTAAGACTAAAATAACAAGCATGTTATTTAGTCAAGATAGTATTTTATCTATTTCTCTTGCTTTCAGAACTCATGCCTCCCCAATTTTTAAGCAGACTTCCAAGAACTAAAATATTTGCCACTTATTTGACATTTTCCAGATTCCTATTGTATCTAAAGGTTCATAAATTATTCCTAACTACAGTTACAACTATCTAAAGAGCAAATAAATTTCTTTCCTTCATGCTAGATACAGAAGACATGATTGTTGTTCAGTTTTTCTTGAACTTTAGCCTTTCATAATGCATTGTATTCGATAGTTTCACTAATATTAATAAGCCTCACTCTGTAAGCAGGAAGAAAATATACCTACCCCACTTTAACAAGCATGAGAATAATTATCAGCATTTAATGAATATTATTATCTTCAATATTTTAAAAGATCTTATTTCATCAGATTACAATTTATACATATAAATTTATACATATGTATATATGTAGGTATATGTAAATATTTAACCTAGGTAATGCAATTGCAAATCTCAGTATTAAAAATGGCATTTGATGGCACAAAACCAAAGGTGTTAAACCAGCATCTCTCTATGTCTAATTTTGGGATAATGTAAGCCAATATAGGCTAATTTATATAGAATTTTTTTCCTGAAAAAGAAGTTGACCAGTGTTCCACAGTGCAATAATCAAAACTTCAGCTTGGGCCAACTAGTTTTGACATACATAGTGACACTTTTCTCTCAGTTGTATGTAATTTCTTGTTATGAAAACTTCTATCTAGTGAAAACTATTTATGATTGAAATGCATTGGCTTTCAACTTTCCCACTCGGACATACTATTCTTAGATATTAGGATCTTCTGTGAAGTATGTTATAAGTAATATGCTATTAGTAGAAGTTAAAATACTTACATATTTTATGGACCAGGTGCTGTTCACCTAAAGCTTTTCCCTAAATTAATGTTCTGTTTACTTTCATTTTACTATCTTTTTTGAGTATGGAGAAATGAGCAACAGAAACCAATAGGATGTAGTGTAATCACCAGGTTGTCCTATTTATGACATAGCTGTTAATTTATCAAGTGCATCAACAATTGCTTAGCAGTAGCATTCAGCTATTATAGTGCTGGGCAAAGTATTTTAGATGTTCTATTAAAATCTCAGTATGCTCATTATATTAAATAATGATCCTTGTGAACATGGTATCATACATATTGCAGTAGGAAAAAAACAGGGGTTCACTATTCATAAGTGACTTTCAAAAAGATTGATTCCTTCTGGTTTGAATACCCTACAGTGAACTCAAGAGTTTAGTTTCACAGTGTTTGCTACTCTTGCCCAATTTCAGCTCAAGCCATTTAAATTTTTTGTTATATTCTAACTGAAATGTGAAAATAGCTGGGTAAAAAATAATATTGATTTGTGTATGTTGAACCAGCCTTGCATCCGGAGGTTGAAGCCAACTTGATTGTGGTGGAGAAGCTTTATGATGTGTGGCTAGATTTGGTTTCACAGTATTTTAGTGAGGATTTTTTTTTTATCAATGTTCATCAGGGTTATTCGCCTGAAGTTTTCTTTTTTGTTGTTGTATCTCTGCCAGGTTTCAGTATTAGGATGATGCTGGCCTCATAAAAAGAGTTAGGGAGTAGTCTCTCTTTTTCAATTATTGGGAATAGGTTGAGAAGAAATGGTACCAGCTCTTCTTTTTACCACAGGTAGAGTTCAGCTGTAAATCCATCTGGTCCTGAGCTTTTTTTGGTTGGCAGGCTATTTATTACTACTTCCATTTCAAAACTTGTTATTGGTCTATTCAGGCATTCAGCTTCTTCCCGGTTGAGTTTTGGGAGAGTGTATGTCTTCAGGAATTTATCCATTTCTTCTAGATTTTCTAGTTTATTTGCATAGCGGTATTTATACTATTCTCTGCTGGTTGTATTCCTGTGGGGTCAGTGGTGATATCTCCTTTAACATTTTGTACTGTGTCTATTGATTCTTCTCTCTTTATTAGTCTAGCTAGCAGTCTATTTTATTAACTTTTTCAAAAAACCAGCTCCTGGATTCATTGAGTTTTTTGAAAAACTTTGGTTTTTCATGTCTCTATCTCCTTCAGTTCTACTCTGATCTTGATTATTTCTTGTCTTTGCTAGCTTTGGGATTTGTTTGCTCTTGGTGCTCTAGTTCTTTTAGTTGTGATATTAGGATGTTAATTTGAGATCTTTCTAGCTTTTTGACATGGGCGTTTAGTGCTATAAATTTCCCTCTTAGTACTGTTTTAGCTGCATCCCAGAGATTCTGGGTTTCCTTGTTCTCATTGGTTTCAAAGAACTTCTTGATTTCTGTCTTAATTTTATTATTTTCCCAGGAGTCATTCAGGAGCAGGTTGCTCAATTTCCATGTAGTTTTGTGATTTTGAGTGATTTTGTTCATCTTGAGATCTAATTTGATTGTGTTGTGGACTGAGAGACTTTTATGATTTAAGTTCTTTTGCATTTGCTGAAGAGTGTTTTACTTCCAATTATGTGATTGATTTTAGAGTAAGTACCATGTGGAGCCAAGAAGAATGTATATTCTGTTGTTTTTGCATAGAGACTTCTCTAGATAGCTAGTAGGTCACTTGATCCAGTGCTGAGTTTAGGTCCTGAATATTTTTGTTAATTGTCTGTCTTGACTATCTGTCTAATATTGACAGTGGGGTGTTAAAGTCTCCCACTATTATTGTGTGGAAGTAGCAAAATAAACCATCATCAGTGAACAGAAACCTAGAGAATGGGAGGAAAGTTTTGCAGTGTATCCATCTGACAAAGGTCTAATATCCAGAATCTACAAGAAACTTAAATAAATTGACGAGAAAAAACAACCCCATTAAAAAGTAGGCCAAGTACATGAAAACACACTTCTCAAAAGAAGACATTTATGTGGCCAACAAACATACAAAAAAAAAAAAAAAAGCTCAACATCACTGATCATTGGAGAAATGCCAATCAAAACCACAATGAGATACCATCTCACATGAGTCAAAATGGTGATCATTAAAAAGTCAAGAAACAACACATGCTGGTGAAGCTGTGAAGAAATAGGAACACTTTTACATTGTTGGTGGTTATATAAATTAGTTCAACCACTATGGAAGGCTTTGTGGTGATTCCTCAAAGACCTAGAACCAGAATTGCCATTTGACCCAGCAATCTCATTACTGGGTATATACCCAAAGGAATATATTATTCTATTTAAAGATACACGCACACATATGTTCATTGCAGCACTATTCACAACAGCAAAGATAAGGAATCAACCCAAATTCCCATCAATGGAAGACTGAATAAAGAAAATATGGTACATATACACCATGGAATTCTATGCAGCCATAAAAAGGAATGAGATTGTGTCCTATGCAAGGACATGGATGGAGCTGGAAGCCGTTATTCTCAGCAAACTAACAAAGGAACAGGAACTCAAACACCACATGTTCTCACTTATATGTGGGATCTGATCAATAAGAACACATGGACACAGGGAGGGGAACAACACACACTGGGACCTGTCATGTTGTCTGGGCGGCAAGGTAGGGAGAACATTAGGGAAAAGAGCTAATGCATGCTGGGATTAAGTACCTAGGTGATGGGTTGACAGGTGCAGCAAACCACCATGGCACACGTTTACTGTGCAACAAATCTGCACATCCTGTACATGTACTCCAGAACTTAAAAAAGAAATATGGTGCTTTTTAATGTGCTACCTTTATTAAAGCAGAAATATTATTTGACTTGTTTGTCTTTTATACTTTAGTCTCATTTTCCATTATATGGTACAGAAATAATAGGTGGTCCCTTCATTTTAAGGGAGTGATACAGAATGTTCCTCATGCCACTGAGTGATTAAAGCTCCAAAAGCATAATTGCCTTCATGAGAGCCTAATCTCTAGGTGAATCAGTTATGGCCCATTGTAAAAGATGCTTTTTTCCTCTCTGATAAAAGGACACAAAAGAAGGCCATCTGTGTTTTGATTTTCCCAGTACATTTATTACTCGGTCATGTTTGGTCACCCTTACTAAGTGTAGTGATTTGCTAGCCATTGACACAATCTTCTTTTTACATTGTGGGTGCTGCACCCTCTTCTATATCTAAAATTGTATCAATATGAAAATGCAAATGTGTTCCCTCCTTCGAAATTATTGAATAGTAATAATAGAGTTAATAAGTCTGTCCAGATCTTCACTGAATTATGTCAAAACAATGTCTGCTGTATTTTTTTCAAAGCACAACTTATGAAATATTTCATAAAAAGCAAACCAAACGGTTTCCAAAAAACTCACTATTTCCCAAGCCCTATTCTATAATAAATATATTGTAAAGGCATTCAGATGAAGAGGAAATGCTTTTCTCGAAAGAGTCCTTCAGCAAATGGGAAAAAGAAATATTTCTTTTTTTGTGTGTATACATGATCTTTTCTAGCATATTCACAGTATTCTAGATACAATTGATATTTCTATTATTCCCTCTGTCTCCTCAATTTAAAATAATTATCTAGAAAAAGGAATGAGATTGTGTCCTATGCAAGGACATGGATGGAGCTGGAAGCCGTTATTCTCAGCAAACTAACACAGGAACAGGAACTCAAGCACCACATGTTCTCACTTATATGTGGGATCTGATCAATAAGAACACATGGACGCAGGGAGGGGAACAACACACACTGGGACCTGTCATGTTGTCTGGGCGGCAAGGTAGGGAGAACATTAGGGAAAACAGCTAATGCATGCTGGGATTAAGTACCTAGGTGATGGGCCGATAGGTCTTTTCATAAAATTGTCATTTCTTTCAAACTCATTCTGAGTTGTTGGTAAGTTCAGATCTGTTCAAGAAATATTTGTTAAATGCCTTTATTTTTGTACCAGGTATTACTTTCCAGGTATTCAGGATGCGTTACAAGATGTGATCTCTGTCCTTACTTTCTAAAAAGCATTTAATTAAATATTTAAAAGTTATTATACTGAACATCTTGCAAATCAAGTTCTCGAAATATTTGACTTATTTGCTGTAGTTTTGTAATTTTCAAATAGGAGTGAACGAGCTTTTAAAAATTGATAATTGACTGCTTTTTAAAGTAGAGATTTAGCAGAAATAAAACTATCCTTATGTTTAAATCCCATTTCAAGCAATTTAGCAATGACTCAACAGTCCCAAGGAAAGGCTAAATATTTCTCCTTGACAGTTAAGGATTTTTAACTGGAATATCCAAATTTAGAAAGAAAAATAGTGCCAAATAGCACAATTCTGAACACTGAGCAGATGCTCCATAAATAATTGTTGAAGCTGACTGCAAATAATTCCCTCTTAAGTTTATAAGAAGACTTTTCCCCAATATGGTCCCAACAACTGTGTTTTACCTCTTCTGTCATCTGTCTTACTTGGCTACAACCATCACTATCATACAAGCATATACTTAAAATTAGGGGGTTTTCAAAGACTGAAGACACTCCCAATAAAAGCCCAAATGTAAGACTGAGGCATGAATTATTTACATCTTCCAATTAGTATATTTATAACACATCCTTAGATGTGTCTGTATTAGCTATGATTTATGAAAGAAATTTCATATCATTAGATTTGTTCTTTTGTAAAAGTAAACACATTTAACACCATTTCATATGGTTAAAAAAAGACATATCAACATAGTCAATTAATGAAGTGAATTTATATTCCATTTTAGCTCAACTTTATTAAATTAGATACTTTGCATTTAACGAAATCAGTATGACTAATATTTTCATCAAATTTGTTTCTACTTTTTTTGCTAAATTATTTCTGTAAATTTCTTATAAAAAATCTCACTCATGAAATGTGTGGGATTTCATTGTAACACCATTAAAAAATTTCAGAAAAGAATACTGTGAAGAAAATTTCAGATGAGAATTCTCAGTTATTTGTAAATGTCAATGTCATCGGAATATGTGCTGAGTGTCCTAAAGTCATAAATGCAGGTAGGCTGTGTGGGGTCCTATGCGTGTGTATTGAGTTTTATTACCTTGAGTTTTATTGTTTATGGATAAACAAAAGAAAGCTTTAAAGAAAACTCTTTGATTTTCAACCTGAAATTTGGATGATGGGAAATACTCATATCATTTTTTAAAAGTAAACCATTTAAACAACTCTTTCTTTATGAAATGGTAGCTAATGTTTATTGTGTGTCAGTTATGTCAATCCTATTGTAGTGTTTGTTTTACAGATACTTTTAATAATTACAACAGGTAATTTTATCTCCATTTCACCACTCTGGTCTCAAAATTGTATGTGTCCTCACATGTATGAGCAGCCAAAAGTAGTAATTGATGGAGCCATGACTGAAACTTGGGTCTTTTTGTATCTATGACCCTTTTGTTTTTTGAGGTATCCCATGCAGTCTCTTGAAATGTAAATATATTAACAATCAACAAACATACACTTTTAATAGATCCTGGAGTCTCATCATGTGATTATATGAGCAAATTTTTCTGAGAAGAGAAGAGTAGTGAGGATGTGAAGCAATAGGATAAGCAATAAATCCTACAATAGTCTTGTATCTATATATGATGACAATTTGTCAGCATAGCTGGAAGAAATAGAGGGCCAACAGTTAATTATATTTTGAAATCTTAACTAAAATTCTTATTTGTCCAAAGCCAAGTTTCTTGTTGGTCCGAGTATGTAGACTTATGCTAACTTGCCTATCTTTTGTATTTAGTTTCCTTTCAAGAAAGAATTATAAGAATAACATACCACTGAGATCTTTTCCACACACATACCATCTGGGAAAATTTGTATATCAGCCTGTTTATTGCAAATGATATACCATATGTAAAAAAAACTGCTTCGAAATATACTGAGTGATTTAGCATTCACTTGGTAAAACATGATTACAGTTCATATATCATACATATATAATTCCGACTTCTATTTCTGTCAGTTTTAATCAACGATGATTTCTTCTTACTGATTGGAATTGTGTCATCTAAAACTAAAAAAGAAATTCACGTTCAAAAATTCCTTTTTTCCTACATGAACTAGAATAAATATTTTAAATGTTCAGTAAAGAAGTAGGTTTTAAAATTTCTAAACTGTTTGCTAAAATTAGTCATACTTTCCAGTTTTAAATGAGGTCTGAGTTCATGTTATTTTGCCATTACATTTGAAAATATTTTTCTTAGAGTCCATCCTATTTTTCCTACAAGGAAGTACTCTCCTATTTTTCTCCCTGTTTTGCTGGAATCATTTTAAACCCCACCCCTTTAGGAAATCTCTACCCAATTTAATTAATTGCCTTTTTTCTTTTCTAATTTCTCTAGTGCTTTGCTTGAACTATACTATCAAATTATTAGAAACTATTTTTTAGTATCCTGAATAGAGAAGTAAAACATTGAAATAACTTCACCTAATTAAAATTGCTTCTTAAAGGAAGATCTTTAGGATCAAGTGGGCTAGAAGGGGACTTTGTGGGCTAAGATATGTATTTTGAGCCTTTTGAGGACTTACTTAATGTTCAGACTTCTTAAAATGCTGTCTATCCAGGAGATGGTCTTTAAAGCAGAAAAAGATAAAAAGGTACATTGAAAGGGGGGAGGCCAATGAGAAATTACTTAATGGGTACAATGTATATTATTTGGGTGATGGGAACCCTAAAACCCAGATTTCACCACTAAGAAATGTATGCATGTAACAATTGTACTTATACCCCTTAAATTTACAAAAGTCAAGGTAAATAGTTGTAAAGAGAAAAAAATTTAATAACTGGAGAACAAACCATTCTCCAGAGTGTTTTATTTAGATGCATACAATATATTTTGTTTTTATTTTTCAGTACTTCAAGAAAAGGCTATAAACTATGTTATGGAATTGGGCAATAGGGAGAGGACACTACTTGAGGTAGATAAAATGATTGCAGAGAGGTCTGTTTGAAGTTTTGTGTTTTTTTCTTCATGTATTTCATGCAACTATAGAATAGTCTTACAATATAATCTGTGATTCCAGTGATGACATTTTTGTATGAATTATAATAAATGATATATTGAATTGTAATGAAACACTTAAAACAAGATTATGGCATTATTTAGATTACATATAATCTTAGCTATAATATTTTTGTGTTTATGACTCACAATCTTGAATTACTACAGATTACTATTTTTGATTTAAGGAGAAAGAGCAGAGATATAATTATTCTGAAGGAGAAAGTATTCTCTGATAGAACCATAAAGATCTATTGTGGTATTAGGGTAGTCCCTGGGTTATTGTAAAGAGATTCGAAAGTATACTGAGTTAATAAGTTCTGATGTAGCCCTGTAGGATGACTTTAATTAACAATATTATGTAGTTTCAAATAGCTAGAAGGCAGCTATTGAATGTTTCAAACACAAAAAAAGATAAATGTTTAACATGATAGATATGATAATTATATACTATGTATATCACAACACCGCTATGTACCTCATAATTATGTATAATTATGGTGAATTTTAAAAATGTAAACATTTAAACTTTTAAAAAATGGCATCTCAGGCTTTTGGAGCAACTCTGCTCAACCAGGTCACTCAAGGGCTTAAGATTCCTCCATTGCGTTGCTCCTGTCTATACCTGGGCCATTGACACCTTCACATGCAGAAGTGGGCACAAAAACGGACCTCTAAAAAAGGTATTTTTTAAAGCAAATAATGTAAGATGTGTAGGTATGACTTTCACTCACGTTCCATTGTCAAGGTCTTAGGCATATGGTACACCTTCAAGGGAAGATGTAAAACACTTAGCTTATAATTAGGTGATTTTGGGAAAAGGTGGCAAAAGATTTGGAAACAACTAGCATTCTACTAAAAGAGAGATTGTTCATTTGCCTTCTCTCTTTATAAAAAGCTATTCAATGGGAGGCCGAGGAAGGTGGATAACAAGGTCAGGAGATCGAGACCATCCTGGCTAACATGGTGAAACCCCGTGTCTACTAAAAATACAAAAAAATTAGCTGGGCGTGGTGGCGGGTGCCTGTAGTCCCAGCTACTCGGGAGGCTGAGGCAGGAGAATGGCAGGAACCCAGGAGGCAGAGCTTGCAGTGAGCCGAGATCATGCCACTGCACTCCAGCCTGGGCAACAGAGTGAGACTCTGTCTCAAAAAAAGAAAAAAGTATTCAAGTTACAGTGTTTGAATATTGAATTTGACATTTCAGCATGCTTTTTTCCTGGCATTCCATTTTTAATGTAAATATTCAGGGAAATTTGATATTTTTTAATTGCACATAATCCATTATAACTACAACAGATAACCAGAAAACAAAATGGTTTATTGGAATCTACAGCCTCTACTTAGCTTTGGAATAAAAAATGAGTTGTTTTATATCAATTGGGCAAAATGAAGTTTTTATACAATGTGTTTTTAATTACTAATATTCTTTTAGCTTGAAGGTAACCTAGAAATCAATGTTAAGGGATATCCTATAACATTGTGTTCAATTATAAAATAATAGTTTATAATAAGTTACAGAGTTATATTGGAGAAACTAACAGGTAAATTAAATCATTCTAGATCATTAATATGTATATATTACATCACTGTAAAATCATAAAGTCCAGTATATAGTTGTAGTGTTGATTTCTCACTTTCAACATATACATTGGTTTAATAGCAAACATTTTGGATGTTTAATCCAATAAAATCTGTAACCATAGAATCTCTACATGATCCCTGAAGGATAATGGTAGACAACAACAATAGATGGACTAAGTGTACTGTCCTCATTCATGAAATACAATATGATATAATAAGATATAATAAGTAGCTGGAAATATTAAAAACTAAATGGTTAAACTTAAGTTTAAAAGGAAAAAATGGCACTTAACCATGTCAGAATTATTCCCCCTCCTGTTATCTTCTCAGCTCCTTCAAGGATCCCCCCAGGAGCCGAATCCCACCAGTTAAGCCTCATTCAGGATATTAATTCTTCCTTTTTTTTTGTATTCCTCTCCCTTTGACTTTTAATATGAATAGGTTCCCTATTTTCTTGAAGTGGGAGACTTTCACTGGATTTAAGCACCATTTTGTCAAGGACTTTGACTGCCTTGTTCACCACCATGTCCAAGCACTTGGAACCCAGTTGACTACTGCTCAATAAATATTGAATTGGTGAGGTAATTTTATCAATCTCTTTCTGTTTTTAAATAAACATCCTAAAGAGTATATTCTATACCTTCTGCTTCCATTTGTTCACCACCACCAATTCACTTTTGAAGGCCAATCTGATGTTCCTGCTCACCACTCAAAGGGAAATGTGTTCTTGGTCATCACCAGTCTTCATGAGTTCCAAAAGACTTTTCTCAGCTCTCATTTTTTTCAAACAATTTTGCTGCATTTGATACTGATTTTTCATTTTTTAGATTTTCTACCTCCATGCTTCAACTACCATTCCTAATAGGTCAGTTTCTGATCTTTTGTTCTTTTCTGTACTGTAAATAAGTCTCTTTTATGCAGTTGTCTGTCAAATCTTAATTTCTTATTCTAGTACAAGTTCATAAAGAATTGTGCATTTATATATATTTATTTAAAATGCTCTTTGTCTCTACCATGCAAATTTCTGCTTCATTAAGATTCAGATCAAACGATGAAAACATCAGTTTTCTCATGAAGCCCTTGCCTCACAGCTCTGTTCATTTTCAAATGTATTGCTCTTTTATCTTCAGCTCAAAACATATTCAGTTGTTTCATCTTTTTCCTACCATATTAACTATCTAAATATCAAATATATTATCCCACATGGTTGTAATTGTCTATTTACAATCTACTTTCTTAATACTCACCTTCCTTGAGTAAAGCAAGAAATGCCTTCCTGAATTCTGATTCTTCAGAATCTGATTAGTTGTCTAGCACTGAGTAGGTAGTCAATATTTATTGAACAGAATTTTGATTGGATGCTCACTTATCACTTGTCACCTCAAATCCAACATGTATGCAAAATGAGAATTAATATTTATATCACACTACTTAATATCTCCCTATCTTTGTATTATTATCATCCTAGTGACCTAGAATCAAATAAATGGCATCATCTTCTATCCATTTCCTTTTGTTAATATTTATCCTTTTCAAATGAAATAATGGCATTTGCAGCAACTTGAATGGAATTGGAGATCATTATTCTAAGTGAAGTAACTCAGGAATGAAAAACTAAACACTGTATGTTCTCACTCATAAGTGGGAGTTGAGCCATGAGGAAGCAAAAGCATAGGAATGATACAATGGACTCTGAGGATTCAGTGGAAAGGGTAGGAGGGAGGGTAAGGGATAAAAGACTAACAGGGATAAAAGTGTACACTGCTCAAGTGACTGGTGCACCAAAATCTCAGAAATCACCACTAAAGAACTTGTCCATGTAATAAAATACCACCGGTTTCCCAAAAGCCTATTGAAATAAAACAATTTAAATAAATAAAAATATGTATCATTTTCTAGTCATTCACACAAGTTGCATCCTAGTTTCAGGGTTTATCATCTCAAGCTTCGACTACTGAAAAGTATCTAAGAGTGCCTCTTCCCTCTAAACTTTCCTCTTCCAAAGTGGGCTACAAAATGTTGTTAGAGCAATTTTTCTAAATCACACCTGTAATCCTGTCACCACATGCTCAAAAAGTAAAATCCTGCTGCTTTCAAGATAATTTCCTTAGTCTGGTATTTAACACACCCCATAACCTGACTTCAATGTTTGATTCCAAACTTATTTTCTTAGTACTCTGCAACGTGAATACACCAATCCAAAAAGAGTGGTCTTCTCATTGCTTCTTAAAATGTATCCATGTATTCAAGGAATAGCTAGTGAAATTAATGTATACCAGACGTTATGCTAGTTTCTAGAGATACAAAGTTCACTTCCCACCAAGCTTAGCTGATAGTCAAGGGAGAATGGCAAGTGGCACATGAAGACTATTTCCTAGAGCCCTGCTTGGTGATACACTTAAAAAAAAAATGCATAGTTGCTTGCTTAAGGTGAATTGCCTGGCAAAAAGTAAGCATTCAAAAATATTTGCTGTATGGAAAGAGTTCACAGTATAAAAGGGAAGGTAAGTATCAGTTATTATAACGAATCAGAGGTTACTGACAGATGATTGGGAATGCTAATCTCTCACACCACGCAATAACTGTAGCTACAGTTCACTGTCAGCACAGAGGAGCGACCAGTTAACATTTCCTCTTCAAAGAGGCAGAGTTAGAAAATGCTTCTTCACTGGTGTCTGAGCTGGATATTAAGCATATGTAGAACTTCACAACGCCTATGGAGTAAGAAAAGACAGTGGGAACAGCAACAGAGATGATGGGGAGGTTTGAAATATAAATCATATCATATCTGGAATGATTGACATAACTTGAGAGCAGTCACAGATAAGGCTAGAATTTAGTTTGGAGCAAGATTTTCAGCATCTGGAGTGTCTTGATAAAAAGTTCAGATTTTACTGATTTGGTAATGGGAAATCTTCAAGGAGTTGAAGCAAAGGCTTGCATGATCACATCCTCTGCTTCCTTTCCTATCCAAATATTTTTATTCAAATTTTACTTTCTCTAGGATGTAACCTGCCAAATACTACAGACTTTTCCTTATCTGGAAATTCATAGCAGTTTTTGTCAGTAATGCTCTTCAGATATATAGTTATAAAAGATTTACATAGATTTTAGAGACACATGTCTTATTTTTCTTAGTAAATTTTTAAGTTTGTAATTCTTTAAATGGTTACCAAATTAGCTTATCATCTGTTTCTTCTTGAATAAATTATTTAATAAATGAGTGGATAAATGGAAATATTGGCTTTTTTTACAATAAAATATAACATTTGGATTATGAATCTATTATGGGTATGAATTGCTTCCTCAGAAATATGTATGCTAACCAGCTTTCCTGCCAATCCTGGGCTTACGCACACACAGTCAATTCAACCCTGCCTTCTCTAGATTTCTCAAGTGATGAGAAAGAGTGAGGCAGAACTACCTCCGTGACTCAGCCCACTCCCTACATGTCCTAATACAATCCTAACCAGTCAGGTTTGAGAGCACTCACATATATTCAGCCACCATCATTCCTACCTGACAGTCCTTGTTTTCCTCTCTGTCATATGGATGGCTAGAGTATTTCCTAGGGTAAGTGCAGGAATATAGAAACACTCAGTATTTTGTATAGAAAGAAAGGCTTCTTGGCCTCCTTTAAAGTGTAAATGTATTCATTCTGATTCTCAATTTTGATGATCACAGCTTCCATTATCAGAATAATTTAGGAATTTGATGTTTCAGTAAAAATTGAGAAAGAGTCTTTGCAGATAGATGTATTGACTAATGTAATGGCAGAAATGTTTACAGATCTGGTTGGATCAGGGTATTGTCAAGACCTGCTTGCCACAGCTGCGGCTTCCTGACCAGCTTTTTCTTCCCAGCAGGCTTCCTGAAAGACCAGGCTAAACTCATGGCTACTTGGTACTTCCACGGCTATAGCAAGAGATTTGGGCCAATGACATGCTATGTTGCAAGGCTTTCAAGATTGTTTGAACTATAATTTTTTCTCCCACCTTCTTTGCCTTACTCTGACCTGTGAATGTCCTTGTTCTTAATGACCTGTAAATGTCTTTGTTCTTACTTTTTTTAATCTCCCTCTTGCCCTCCTGTCTTCCTTGTTCACATCTGTCTCCGAGTCCTGATTTTTACCACTTAAAACCACCTTGATTCTGATCTGTAGTAACTACAAGTTATTTAACTATGTGAAATTAGAAGCTTACATACTTATAGGCACCAGGCTGGTGACAGAAGAAGAAATGGGACTTTATCAGTCAGCTATTGCTGTCAAAATACAACAGACTGGGTGGCTTAAACCACAGAAACTTATTTAGTCACAGTTCTGGAGGGTAGGAAGTTCAAGAGTAAGGTTCTGTGCAATTCAGTTTCTGGTGATGGCTGTTTCTGGCTGGCAGACAGATGCTTTCTCTCTGTGTCCTCACGTGGTCTTTCCTCTCAATGTGCGCTAAGAGAAACAGACCAAGCTCTCTGGTTTCTTTCCTTGTAAAGATGCTATTACTATTAGATCAGTGTCTCTTATGATTTCACTTAAGTTTAATTATTTCCTAAATACCATGTCTCCAAGTACAGTCATGCTGTAAGTTTTAACATATGAATTTTAAGGGGACCCAAGCATTATCAATAATAGGACATGAGTGAGAACAGCAGAAAGCTGGAGAGTGAATGATTCCATTTATTTCCACTTGATGGTTGCCATTTGGGAATATGAACCAAGTATATATAATTAAAAAGGAGTTTTAAAAACTCTTTGCACCAACCAGAGCATATCTCTGGGCACATTTGGATCACAGCATGTCTTTTTTATGTTTTGGTACTCTGAGTTAATCCTTAAGTAACCTCAATTTCAAGTGCAGTGGTTCATTTCTAAATGCTAACCTTATTTTCGCCAATTCTCTTAACTTTATTGAGCTAGGCAATGGGGTTTCTATCTCACTGCTCGAATATTTTTACCTCCGTATTATAATATTACTACATGTCCAAATCAATGATTACCTACACTAAATAGAACGTAATTTCTGAGCTCTTTTATGTGTACCATTTCATTTAATTCACATCAGCTTTAATAATAGGCAGTACAATGGCATTTTCTAGATGGGCAAGGACCTCCCCCAGAGTCACAGAGCTGGAAGTAGTAAAGCATCACATTGGAATCAGAGCTCTGAGTAAGCTCTTCTATTTCTGGTCCAGTGAGTGTACTATTATGCTAGCAGTTTTATCAGTTACTATTTTCCGTAACAATTTATCTTTTAGTTAAATCTTAGATATTTATAATGGAGCTCTGTCTTTTAATTCTCATATTTTAAAAAAAAGTTCTCAAAGGTTAACATCACTAGTCATAAGCCTAAGATTCCTAATGATATTTGTCACTGACCCTGGAAATGAGATGTTTACAGATGGAGTTCTCTCAACTGACAAGATAAGTCAAAGACATGACACATGAAAATTATGTCCCTTGCTTTTGTGCAATGAGAGCAATTTTTAGTGAGTCTTTCATTTATAATACACTGTATTAGGATGGTCTTTTAAAATTCCTAGCCAATGGTAGTAAAGCATTCGTGGAGCACCTATTCTGTGCAAGAAACATGATAGGTACTTTATGTAATTGTTTTATCTTCATAATAACTTGGTGATTTAGGTATTGTTATTTTACCTATAAAAAAATAAAGACTGAGATGTTAAAAGATACACAATTTGCCAACCAAACGCTGTTCAGTACCTAGAGTTAGCCACACTCGAGGTTAAGTGCACAGTTCTCCAGATTACCAAGTCTGTCCACAAATCCGACCCCAACTATAAGTTCATCAGTTTCCCAAAACCACCCTCAATTTTGATCATTTGCTAGAAAGACTCACAGAAATCACTTAAACCAATTATACATACAGTCATGTTTATTGCAAGCAAAGGATACACATTAAGATGCATAGGGCAGAATCTGATACCGGCCTGGTTTTAAATGTGAAGCTTCTGTTGTCAAGGATATGTTATTCTCTTGGTATGGAGTACTGCTGACTCAAGAAGACTACCTGAGCTTTAGTATCTGGAGATTTATTGAGGTTTCATTACATAGGCATCATTGATTAAATCATTGTCCAGGTGGTTGAGCTCAATCTCCAGCCTTCCTCCCCTCCACACAGGTTGGGCCAACATTGGCTGGCTCGAAGCCCAACCTCTAATTACACAGTTGGTTTTTCTGATGTGGCCAGCCCGCATCCTGAGTCATCTCATTAGCATAAACGATTTAGGAAAACACCATGAATCATCTCATTAGCATAGGCTATCAGATATGTCTCAGTGACCCACCCTGAAAGACAATTTTATCACTTGGAAATGCCAAGGATTTAGAGGTTACCTCTCAGGAACTGGGCACAAAAGCCAGTCAAATTCTTTATTACACAGGTGTATTAGTCCATTTTCATACTGCTATGAGGAAATACCTGAGACTGATTAATTTCTAAAGAAAGAGGCTCAATGGACTCAGAATTCCGCATGTATGGGGAGGCCTCACAATCATGGCAGAAGGTAAAGAGTAAAGGCATTTCTTACATGGTGGCAGGCAAGAAAACATGTGCAGGGGAACTGCCCTTTATAAAATTATCAGATCTCATGAGACTTATTCACTATCATGAGAACAGCATGGGAAAAACCCACCCCTATGATTCAATTACCTCCCATGATGTGGGGATTATGAGAGCTACAATTCAAGATGAGATTTGGGTGGGGACACAGCCATACCATATCGTCAGGTAATAAACATCAGAATCAGAATTTGATCAAAGGACTGTTGAGATCCAAATATTATTATGTGCATTTTCTACTCATTTGATTAGCACAGTGTCTAACAAATAATAGGTGTCCAATGAATCATAATTTAATGAATAAACCTAAACTGTTTTATTCTGCACAGATAGAGTAAAATTTCATGGTAATTGTTGATACATCTAATGACTGGGTAATTTTGTCATTTTATGAGTGAAGTAAGCTCTCAGAGTCATGTGCTAATTATAAAACCTTGTAAACCAGCTTTTATCCTGAAAACAGCTTGATATTTTTATACAGAATTACCAGGAAGTAAAGGAGGATTTGGAGATATAGAGGAAGAATAGCCATTTTTTTCCTTCAACAATAGGATCTTAGTTGGAAACAAGCTCTGTCACAAAAGAAAGATTAACAAGAGAGAAAGAAACAGAAGTTTATTAACATGTATTTTTCATATGTACATGGGAGACATCCAGAGAATTAAAAGTTCTCAAAGAAGTGGCTTCAAATGTTAGTTTACATAACAACTTCAACAAAGAATAGTAAATTTTTAGAGAAGTGAAGACAAAGGAAAAGGACTTTGAGTATCTAGGAGCAGCAATTTGGAGGAAGGCAAATAAACGGCAGATAAAGCCTAGTTATAACAATAAAGCTTGTTAATGCCAATTCTTCTGTCACCATGTCCAGACCAGTGAATGTATAAGACTGTCTTTGGTGACTAACCTTTGTTCTCCCTGGTGTGTATGGGAAAAAAAACAAAAAACAAAAAAACAAAACTTTTGTCTTTGTAAATCTGTATTCTGCTTTCAGAGCTTCCCAGCATCTGCTCTTGCTTAATTATCTTCAGCTCAACAATCCTTCATATTTTGGGGTAGCATAATCTGCCCACAGGGATATAATGCTTGTAACTTAGGTGATTACAGATGAGACCTAATATAATTTGGTTTGAAGCTATTCCTTGGTGTAGGAATGTCATTTCTCAGGAGACATTATTTTTCTGAGAAATGTTTGAGTATAATCAGATGAGATTTTCTTTTAAATACAATATAAGTTGCACCATGTGTTTCAAAAGGTTTGTACAACAAAGTAAGATAAAAGCCACTTTAAAAATACATTATGAGGCTGGGTGCGGTTGCTTGCGCCTGTAATCCCAGCACTTTGGGAGGCCAAGGCAGGCAGATCACAAGATCAGGAGTTTGAGACCAGCCTGGCCAACATGGTGAAACCTCATCTTTACTAAAAATACAAAAATTAGCCGGGCATGGTAGCGCATGTCTGTAATCCCAGCCACTCAAGAGGCCGAGGTGGGAGAATTTCTCGAACCCAGGAGGCGGAGGTTGCAGTGAGCTGAGATGATGCCACTGCACTCCAGCCTGGGCAATAGAGCAAGACTCTGTCATAGAAAAAAAAAAAAAAATATGTGCACACACATTATACAATGGGTAAATGTAGATGAGAAGATAATTTTAGGCAAGGGAAATCAGCATTTTTTTTTGAATTGCCAATTTTAAATATACCTTAAAGATCTCTGTATTTTGCTTAAAATAAGGGTCTGATCAAAGTGAATTATAAATAATGTCTAAAGTTTAGTCAAAAGCAGATAGTGAGGAAGCATGTTTTTCTTTTATCCTTTTTCTGCTATGTCTACTGTTGCTTTAAATTTTCCGAATATTATACCATCAAAATGAAATTAACGGAAACAGCTTACCCCGTAATTCAAAATGGATGGCTTAAAGTAATCTCTGTGAAAGGTGAGAGAAGGGAGGTCATTTTAGTGTTATATATTCCTGGAAATTTTTTCCTACTACATAATCACTCATATGTACAATTAAAGAGACAATTATCTCTTTGGGTGTATTCCCATGCTTCTGAAAGCTACAGCTTTTTTCTTATTGAAATTATTTTATTTATGACTTTGTGTTTTAGAATATATCTAAATGTAAAGCTATACTACTGCTAGTTGTTTTGCCCTACAACAAAGAATTAAAGTTTGAAATATTATAGTTACTATGCCATATCCCTGATAAATTTTACCTAATTGTACATTAAACCAGTTGTGCCTTTACAGACACAAAATGTAGTAACAGTATATTATTAGATGGGAGTAAATTTATGATGACAAAAACGTCTTAATCATCTAAAATCTCATGTAAAGGCAGAGTTCAAAACACCATATTCCTATGTACAGCAACAGTAGCTTTGGGGCCCTGAAAATGCTAATTAATAAGACACATAATATGGCAAATTCTCATCATTTTAACCAAGATGAATCCATATTCTTTTAATGATCAGTTTATAAATCTGAGAACAGAGAGGCTTTGTGCATACATATTCTGGTCAATCCAGTATCCAGTCTTCCAGCATTTTGTTGAAATGCAGGAGCCTTAAAAAGGGTGTGTAACTCTCTCAGGGGAGATTTAAGGAGGGTAAAGGGGTGGTAGACAAAAAAGTAAAATTACTAAGGGCTTTCTGAGCTTAGATGGAGGTGAGAAACTGCTTCAGGCATTAAATTTAATCATTCAGTAGGTCTTCCTCTTTCTTTCAGGTTAACTGTTATCAGAGCTTAATGTCCACATCTGTAAGCAGATGACCTCTGGGTGTGCTTCTCTGTCAATCTTCTTATGCCCTAGAAATACAAATCAGTTTAGTGCTGGACTTCTAAAATGGCCTACTGGTTGGTGTCTTTCAACACACATACCTTCCACTTTCCCACTGAAATGGCTTGATAACTAGGCCCATACCAAAATCTTTAGTGTCATTTCATTCTATAAGAAATTGCTTTTAGAAAAGTCCATGTCTCTCAATGTGGAATTTATTAATAATATGCAAAAAATACCTAGTCATAAAATATCATTTTAATAATTCCCAAAATTATTAATTTATGCATCCTATGGTAATGATTCAGATGACTGCTACCACAGTCATAATCAAGTACTTATTGCATTGTGCTAGACATTTCAGGGTACTTAGAAAGATCTGTTCCCTGACTAGTAGAAGTTTGCTAGATTTATTTTGCTAATATCTATTGCTCTTCACTCTAAATGCAAATATATAAAGGTAAATTCTCACTAGGATTGATATGTAATTTAGTGTAGGCAAAACCTTGGACAAATTTTGGAGAGAGGTGTGTTTTGGCAACTGGGAACATGGAACTGGTAGAATTGTTTTAATAGTTTGCAATTAAGAGGCATAACTGTGGCCCAAACATGTTCATCAGAGTTCAGCTCATCTTTGTTTACTTTGATTTTCACAAGAGGTAAAAGATTTTTATCTCAATCTTATAAGTAGGTGTAGTGTCCATTACATTTATCAGAATCACTTGAAAGTGAATGGAGCAATTTTGATTCTATACAGTTGAATGTATCAAAATGCATGCATTGGAATGCTACAATGACCAATGGCATAACATAAATATGGAGCAAAGAGAAAGGAAACAGCTTGATAGTTTTTACTGCAATATTGAAAGTTTATTTTATATAAAACATTCAGAGTAGTGTAGGTTAGTATTAACAAAATCCATGCAAACAAAAACAAAAGCAGTAAATCATGTTTAGATAATCATAAAATAGAATGACACTTTAGAATTTGCTATTATTATTGCAGTTTTTAACTGTCATCTTACCAGCAGGAGTAATGAGAGTGATGAATATTGCTATTGAGACAAGATACAATTTTTGTTATGTTAAATGCATATTCTACATGTTCATCAGACCATATTAAGTCTGTTCCCTGGTGTTTCTGCTGTAGTGCTTTTTTTTCCCCCATTATTTTTCTGTTGCTAAGAAAACACTTTCTGTAACTATGGTCTCTTTATGACCACTGGCTGTCAGTGCCGATTATAATTTAAATAGCACAGGCAAAGGAAATTTAAATTTGAACCAGCAAATAGCTGTCATCAGCACATTACTAAAACAAAGTCATTTGGAGGACCTAATGAAGTATATTAGCATTCAGACTCAGCAGGCTAAAAATGAAAATAGGCTGAATTTAAAATAACATTGTTTTTTAGTAAATCATGATAAATATACTTCTAAATAAGATAATTAGGCTGTGATCAATGAAAGAGAGTTATTCCTGGCATGGAATACATTAAAGTGTGAAAACAGACTTAAATGGAAATATTCAGAAAATGTGAATTAATTCTTTTAAGTTTCATCAAACAAAGCTCAGCTCCCTTACCTGTTAAAAACCAAAACAGAAACAAAAACAACCAAAAAAGCCCAACTACTGATTTTGCCAACAATGAGGATGTTTTCAGTCTATCATTAAGAATGCCTTTTGCATAGTTTGTCTAGTGGGAGTGATGAATTTGTATTTATCATCCCCAATCTCGACTGATTTCTTCATGTTCAGGAACACTGGCTATGGACACTGTGTATGAACATCGAAGATCATTAATAGTTTTAAGTATACAGGGTGCATAAAAGTGGCATTAACACTTGTCAGGGAGGAGGGAAGAGATTCATCAAGAAGCAGCTATCTAACCTGTGTCTTCAAGATTGAGTAGGAGTTCTTCAGTAGCATATTAGAGAACCTAAGGTAGGAAAAGCATGTTATAGCAGTAGGAAATAATAAAGAGCATGGTATGTTTGGAGAAAGGTGACTAACTTATTGGGGGAACCGCCCCCAATATTTCAATGTAGTTTCTTTCTATTTTCCATAAGTGTCTGCCAGCTGAGAAATAGAGACACTACAAAGAGAGAAATTTTACAGCTGGGTCGCCAGGGGTGACATCACATAGCAGTAGGACTGTGATGCCCACCTGAGTCTCAGACCAGCAAGTTTTTATTAAGGGTTTCAAAAGGGGAGGGGGTGTAAGAACAGGGAGTAGGTACAAAGATCACATGTTTCAAAGGGCAAAAAGCAGAACTTCTAATAAGGGTCTAACAAAGATCACATGCTTCTGAGGGAACAGGACAAAAGGAAAAAGCAGAACCACTGATAGGGGTCCAACAAAGATCACAGGGCAAAGGGCAAAAACAGAACCACTAAGGGTCTATGTTCAGCGGTGCACGTATTGTCTTGATAAACATTTTAAACAACAGAAAACAGGATTCGAGAGCAGAGAACTGGTCTGAGCACAAATTTACCAGGGTGGAGTTTTCCCAACCCTAGTAAGCCTGAGGGTACTGCGGGAGACCAGGGCGTATCTCAGTCCTTATCTCAACTGCACAAGACAGACATTCCCAGAGCGGCTGTTTATAGACCTCCCCCAAGGAATGCATTCCTTTCCCAGGGTATTAATGTTAATATTCCTTGCTAGGAAAAGAATTTAGTGATATCTTTCCTACTTGCACATCCATTTATAGGCTCTTTGCAAGAAGAAAAATGTGGCTCTTTTTGCCCGACCCTGCAGGCAGTCAGACCTTACGGTTGTCTTCCCTCATTCCATAAAAGTCGCTATTATTCTGTTCTTTTTCAAGGTGCACTGATTTCATATTGTTCAAACACATATATTTTACAATTTGTACAGTTAACAAAATTATCACAGTGGTCCTGAGGTGACCTACATCCTCAGTTTATGAAGATAACAGGATTAAGGGATTAAAGACAGGCATAAGAAATTATAAAAGTATTATTTGAGAACTGATAAATGCCCATGAAATCTTCACAATTTATGTTCCTCTGCCATGGCTCCAGCCAGTCCCTACAGTCGGGGTCCCTGACTTCCCACAACAACAACTGAGGGTCTGTGGTGGCTATTCATAGTGTTTTGGGACTGGGAAGGTAAAACAGACCTATGGTTTATACTTGCTCATCTAGCAATGGGAAGGTAAGAAGATCTTTTGACCAAATTATATATACAAGTGGTTATATATATTTAAAATTTTTCTGTTATAACTTTAACATTTTATTATGGTACGTATATAAATAATTTCTAAGTGGCAATGCTTCTGTAGAGCTTGTAGCAATAAGCAAAAGCTCTTCTTTGTTCCGTTGCTCTCTACTCTTCCTCCCCTCCCCTCCTCTATTCCCTGAAGGTAATTGCATTTGACTCATGTTTTTTCTCAAGTGTCCTGTAAATTCCTAACTCATGTGTTTATGTTAATTTTTAAAAATTAGTTGTATATGTTGACTTTTGAATTTTACTACAAAAGATAGAAGTTTAGTATTTAGAACCATATCCTTCTTACACCTTCTACCAATTATCATTTCTCAATACAGATATTTGTAGTTGGTTATTGATTAAACATCTATATTATTGTTTACATTCACATGTAATGTCAATATAATTATTATATAATTATGTAATAAGTATATATGTAGAATTATATATTATTAACATTATTAAGCCTATATAAATATGATTAAAAGCTGAGCTATATAATGATTATTTTTCTATTCTTGTACAAATTTTTATTTTTCCTTAATTCTATGGGAATCAATTTTGATTTTTTACTGGCTTGTTTTCTTTATATCTATCACTAAGTCATCTCAAACACTCAAAAATATAAATCGTCTCCTTCCTGCCTTTTTTCTTCTTTTTTTGGTGAATCTCACATCTCTCCTAGAACCCTTTAACCTCTTGCCAATCTTGAATGTTCTTTTCTTAATTTCTTTGAGGAAATCATTTCTACTATGAATTACATACTGTGCCAAATTTTGCAAATAAAAAGATGAACAAAATAAGTATGGACTCTGACTTCAGGGAGCTAATAGTCCAGTAAAGAAGTGATAAGAATAAAAAACAATAAACAATAATTTAAAATGACAAAAGGTCAAGTGCCATAAACAAAACACACAGGAACAGACAAAAAACAATAAGAGAGATGGGGAGTGAAGATTTATTTTATATGAAGTGGCCCAGCAGGCTCTCTCTGAAGATTTTTATCACCATTTATTTTTCACATATGAGAGAAATAAAGTTCTGATCACATGGGTTGTATGGTGAGAAATGAAACCAACATACTAGGACTGGGTATACTTTTCTGTCCCTGTGTTAAATAATACCAGGAACATATTTTCCTATCTCTATTTTAACAGCGTCTACACGAAGCAAAAGTAACTTCAATGCCTACTCCAGGAGATACCTCTTCCTGGAAGAAAAGACTGTGAACTAGGCACTGTCCTTATAAAGATGACAACTTTTTTTCCCCCCTGAGACAGGGCCTCACTCTGTTGCCAAGGCTGGAGGGCAATAGCACAATCATGGCTCACTGCAGCCTCAACCTTCCAGACAGGTGCATGCCACCATGCCTAGCAAATTTTTCTATTTTTTTTTTTTTTGTAGATAAAGGGTTTCACCATGTTGTCCAGGCTGGTCTCAAACTCCTGAGCTCAAGCAACTCACCACCTCAGCCTTCCAAAATGCGGGGATTACAGGTGTGTATTAGTCCATTTTCATGCTGCTGATAAAGACAATCGAGAGTGGGTAATTTATAAAGAGAAAGATGTTTAATGGACTCACAGTTCCACGTGGCTAGGGAGACCTCACAATCATGGTGGAAGGTGAAAGGTATTTCTTACATGGTAGCAGGCAAGAGGGAGAATGAGAGCCAAGAGAAAAGGGAAACCCCCTTATAAAATCATCAGATCTCATAGGACTTATTCCCTACCATGAGAACAGTATAGGAGAAAGCACTCCCATGATTCAATTATCTCCCATTGGGTCCCTCCCACAACACATGGGAATTACGGGAGCTACAATAAGATGAAATTTGGGTGGGGACACAGCCAAAACATATCAAGGTGCCAGACTCTGTGTCCAGCCAAGATGAAAACTTTCTTATTAGGACTTGCTTCAAAACCCCTTGCCTTCTGTGCCTACCAATTCAAAGCTGTTAAATCATAAACTCTACCCAAACTCAACCAGTTGTCACCTCATAAGGCTCACTCATGTTAAGGTCCTAATTTATCATATTAATGTTACAGTAGGTAGGTAGTCAGACAACAGCAGGGCAGGAGAGGGCTCCCTCGCAACTAGGAATGTCAGGCCACCATCAGGTGTGGTCAGGCAGTTGTTAAATTGTTTCTCTAAAATAATCATTTGTCATAGTCGGTACCAGGGAAAGGCAGTCTCCCAACAGATAGAAAAAACCTGGAACTGGTGATCAGCAGCTTTCCAATAAGATCTCAGAAGTTGGGCAAGTGGGCTCAAGCATGCACATTAGAGACAGACAAAATGGTGGCGTTTTACTGGTATATGACTTTCTAGGGACATTTGACAGCTAAGGGAAGAACATCTCAAGGGAGCATGTGCACAGCTCCAGTAAACACACTGTGCAGCTCACCTCCCAAGGGCTTGCAGGCCAGTGTGCATGTGGACAGCCCACCCCAAAGGAAAGAATCTGGGGAAAAAGGATGTGAGACCCCAGAAGCATGCCAATGTATAAAACTCCAAGTCAAAGATCAAACAGGGCACTTGATGTCTCAAGTTGCCTGATTAGCCCTCTCCCAAGTGTACTTTGCTTTCTTTCATTCCTGCTCTAAAGCTTCTTAATAAACTTTCACTCCTGCTCCAAAACTTGCCTCAGTCTCTCCTGCCTTATGCCCCCTCTGTCAAAATCTTTCTTTCGAAGAGGCAAGAAATGAGTTGCTGCAGACTCATACAGATTTACAGCTGGTAACATTAAGACACTTCTAAAGGGCTGTCAAGGTGGCACTCCCTCATGCTGAAATAAGTCTAAAATCCTTAGTTTTGCTGGCAGAACTTTGGAGAGTCAACAGATGACAATGACATGCCAATAATCACAAAAATAGTAGCAGACAGCCCAATCTCTACCCCAGAACTATGAATTGATAAAGTCTTTATATCTACTACTATACTCAGCCTCAACCTGAGGTGCAACATTTGCCTTTTGCTACCCTCTTGTATCATACATTTCTCTCACCTCTAAGACAGCAGTGCTCCTCTAAAATCAACCTCCTGCTTCAGCTCTTGATTCCACCTTTTCCCAATTCCTGAGGAGACTTTTCTTTGATTTTAGCACCTTCAATTACTTAATTGGAACTATTTTTAAGTAAAAAAAAATGCATTTTAAAAGCATAAATCCTCTTAACAAGAACTGCATATAGTAAAATCTCATAAGATGAAATTCAAATTTTGTAGCTTGGTAATTGTGTAATTGTCACTTCTATAACTTTTTAGAAATTGACCTATTCTGTGGCTTTGTCATACTCAAATGTCTTTTTGGGACTCCTCAGTAAACACAGACTGGTAAAACTGGTTGAGTGAAAGGAATGAGCGAGAATTGTGGATAACTGCAGCGTGATATTCTATCTAAAAGTGGACAACCTCTACTTAGCTCCAATTGATTTTTACCATGTGAGAATGGGGGCAGATTTTACTTGGTAAAGTCTCCATTTTAAGAATTTTAATCATTAATTTTTTTAATGTGGACAACTTATAATAGAACATATTTGAAAACCACTCTGCTTGCCAAACAATACTCAATGGTAGAATCTAGCCATGAATTGCATCTTCCCCTGTTCAAGTAGATTTATTATCTTTTCTACAGGCAACTTTTTTTTAAAGACTGTCTTGCTCTGTTGCCCAGGCTGGAGGGCAGTGGTGCAATCTTGGCTCACTGCAACCTCCACCTCCCTGGTTCGAGCGATTCTCCTGCCTCAGACGTTCAAGTAATTGGGATTATGGGCATCCACCACCAGGCCCAGCTAATTTTTGTATTTTTAGTAGAGACCAGATTTCACCATGTTGGCCAGGCCGGTCTCAAACTCCTGACCTCAAGCGATCCTCCCAGCTTGGCCTCCAAAAGTGCTGGGATTACAGGCATGAGCCGCGAGCCACTGTGCCTGTTCTGGCAACTTTTCATTTTTGATTTTTTAGTCTTTGTCATAATGCTTACTTAAGTTCTTCTCTTTGCTGTCTACCTTATTCAAACACACTCTTCTTCAAACTTGATGTCAATCTTACCTCTTCTATTGTTTCTGTATCAATATCAGCCTCTTCTGAGATAATATACAATTATCTGAGGACCTAGTCTGTGACTTTATAATATACTAATTTTAATTTTTGTTAGTTCTGCCAATACTTTTTTTTTTATCAAAGATGAAAGTTTTATGAAAAAAAGAAAGTTGAGATTTTAATCCAACCCCTCACTATGGAAAGATTTGGAAAAGTTAAATAAATCCCCTAACATAATATTGCTAGTTGACTATTGATTCTACAGATTTTTTTTAAATTGCCTTGAGTGTAGTAGGTATTGAATACATACATGCTGATTTATTTTTTAAATGTCTGTCATTTTAACACTTTCCTTGGCTTTTGTAATAATTTCTTAACATTTAAACGGAAAATTCTGAATTCAGCAATAACATTCATGTTTTATAGGGTATAATGTATAAACTGTAATCTCTCTCCAAAAAAATGTTTTTCTCAAAATAAACCTTCCCAAACTCAAAACAATGGTATGTGTTTGTATTTCTTGTTAAGCTGAAGAAAATGAGTGTGCAAGTTGCTTTTGTTTATGAAATGCAGCTGTGCCTCTGTTTAATTTTAGAGGCAGTTTAAACTGGTAACCATTCTTTCCTCAGAATTTTAAGGTTGCTTACCTATTAAAAATGTTAGTATTCATTTTTTTCCCAGGTGAATATTTGATAGTGGAAGTTTTTTTAATTACAAAATATTTTGAATTTTTAGGAGACTATTAAAACGATGTAGCCGATATCCAAATAAATACCAACCAGAGGCAGGGTGCGGTGGCTCATGCCTATAATCCCAGCACTTTGGGAGGCCAAGGCAGGTGGATCAACTGAGGTCAGGAGTTTGAGACCAGCCTAGCCAGCATGGAGAAACCCTGTCTCTACTAAAATACAAAAATTAGCCAGATAGGGTGGCGGGCATCTGTAATCCCCGCTACTTGGGGGTGGGGGTGGGGTGGGAGGCTGAGGCAGGAGAATTGCTTAAACCTGGGAGGCGGAGGTTGTAGTGAGTCAAGATCATGCTACTGCACTCCAGCCTGGGCAACAGAGTGAGACTCCATCTCAAATAAATAAATAAATAAATAAATCCCAGATATTACATAAATTAAGAATTTGCAATATTTTCTCCAATCTGGAAAATTTAAGTGCACATTGTCATTCTAACCAGTACTATCCTCCTGAAACATGTAATATGATTAACATATAAATATTGACCATAATGTTTAGACGTAAAAGACTGGGCCTGAAGAAATGATTAGACTACAGGCAGGCACAGTATTAAAGGATTCTCCATCTTTTAAAATCAGAATGTAATTTTTCAAAGTATTAAATACATAGTCCTCAATTCGTAGTATATTATCATCATTTTTTTTCTAGACTTTCTTTTATTTAGTCTATGTGATATGATTTGGCTCTGTGTCCCCACCCAAATCTCATGTTGAATTGTAATTCCCAGTGTTGGGGGAGGTACCTGATGGGAGGTGACTGGATCATGGGGGTGGATTTCTCCCATGCTGTTCTTGTGATAGTGAGTTCTCATTAGATCTATTGGTTTAAAAGTGTATGGGGCTTCCTCCCTTGCTCTCTGACATGTGATGACATGCTCACTTCCCCTTTGCCTTCCACCATGATTGTAAGTTTCCTAAGGCCTCCAGGCCATGCTTCCTGTACAGCCTGTGGAACTGTGATTCAATTAAACCTCTTTTCTTCACAAATTACCCAGTATCAGGTAGTTCTTTATAATAGTGCAAGAATGGACTAATAAACTATGTATTTCCTTTTATCTCCATATCCTACTCCCATTTCTCTTCTTCTATAGGTAACAATGGCTGAATAAAGATGTATAAATACTTTGATATCTGTCTTATCAAAAAATGAGGTCTGCTTCCCCTTACTCTGAATCTGAGTTCACCTATGACCAACTATGTGATTCTAATTATGATTGAAGTGATGCAACATAAACTTCAGGACTAGACTTTAAGAGTATTCACAGTTTCTATTTTGTTCTCCTAATTTGATTACCTTTATGGAGAAACTATATAGACAGGCCCTGAAGATACAATGGAGGAGAGGATTCCAGCTAAGCAAAGCCTTCTAGTGTCTCTGCCAAAGTGTCAAACATGTGATTGGAGAGGTCTTAAACATGACAGGCCAATTCAGCTACCACTATAACACATCAGATGACCTGTATAGATACCAAGTAAGTGAGATATCACCTATTCCAGTCACCCGTGAATTCTCGGCTCATGGAGCTGTGAGCAAAATGAATGATTGTTGTTTAACACCAAGTTCTGGAGTCATTTGTTACTCATCAAAAGATAATGGGAACAATAGCCATTCTATTGTGTTTAATTTGTGTCTTTTTAAAATACGTGTTCTTAAAGAATGTGTGTGTTTTGTGTATAGGTATTTTGATTTATTTAAATGATAGTACAAAAAAACCTCCTGTTTTTAACTAAACACCATGTTTTTGAGATCCATTTATGTCACAAGGCATGTATCTATTTATTGCTTCCATTTGTTGTGTAGCCTCATGTGTTCATCTACTACACTTATTTTTATTTATTTATTTATTTAATTTAGTTTTTTGAGATGGAGTCTCTCTCTGTTGCCCAGGCTGGGGTGCAGGTATGCAATCTCACCTCACTGCAAGCTCTGCCTGTTGGGTTCACGCCATTCTCCTGCCTCAGCCTCCCAAGTAGCTGGGACTACAGGCACCCACCACCACGCCCAGCTAATTTTTTGTATTTTTAATAGAGACAGGGTTTCACCATGTTAGCCAGGAAGGTCTCGATCTCCTGAACTCATGATCTGCCCATCTCGGCCTCCCAACGTGCTGGGATTACAGGCATGAGCCACTGTGCCTGGCCATCTACTACACATTTTACCTACTAATTTCTCACAGTGATGGATACCCAGGTTGCCTCCAAATCCACATTGCTACACAAAATGCTTTGATAAATATCCTGGAAAATTCCCTTTAACTATTTGTATGAGAATTTCCTTGGGTTTATAGAAGCAGAATAACTCTATCATAGGTTATGCCTATACCTTATTTGCCTAAGTAATGACATATCTCTCCAGTGCAGATGTACCAGTCTACCCTTCCACTAGCAATGCAAAGCATTCTTAAATCACCACATCTCTCCAATAACTGAAATTATTCAGATTTCTCATTTTTCTATATTATAGTTCAAAATAAAATCTAGTTTTAAATGCATTTTTCTGACAATTAATTTTGAACTGTAGTTTTTGTGCATGTTGGCCTTTTGGGTTTCCTTGATTATAACCTACCTGTTCATAGTTGTTGCCACTTATCAATTAGGATTGCTGTCTTCTTCTTGTTATTTTTAGAAGTTTCTTATATATTACAGAGATTACTCACTTGCTGTTCAAGATATTACAAACGTCTTGACCCATTAATTGGTCTATTCATTTTTTCTCATGGTATCTTTACTTGAACAGATATCCATACTTTAGTCTAATTAAATTGTTTAACTTTTTCCCGTATACTTAAAAAAAATGCTGTTAGCTCTATTTTTTCCATTTATATTGAGGTATAATTGAAAAATAAAAATTGTACACATTTAAGATGTACAACATAATGTTTTTATATATGTATACATTGTGAGATTAAAAGCCAATTAGCATATCCATCACCTCACATTTCCTTTTTTGTGATGAGAACATTGAAGATCTACTCTCAGCAAATTCCAAACATTCAGTGCAGTATTATTAACTATAGTCACCATGTTATACATTAGATCTCCAGAACTTATTTATCCTGCCTAACTGAAACTTTAACACTTTGACCAATGTCTCCCTATTTCTCTTACTACCCAGCCTGTGGCAAGTATCATTCTACTCTCTGTTTGTAGGAGTTCAAATTTTAGATTCTACAGGTAAATAAGATCATACAGAATTTGTCTTTCTGTGCTAGATTATTTCACTTAGTAGAATGTCATCCAGTTTCATCCATGTTGCTTCAAGTGACAGGATTACCTTCTTTTTAAAGGCTAAATAAAATTCCATTGTTAAGTATACACTACATTTTCTTTATCCATTCATTTGTCCATATATATTTATTTATCTTGGCTATATTTATATATCTTGGCTATCATGAATAATGCTGCAATGAATATGGGAGTACAAATACATCTTTAAGATGCTGATTTCATTTCCTTTTGATATATAGACAGAAGTGGGATGACTGGACCACATGGTGGTCCTATTTTTAATTTTTTGAGGAACTTACTGTTTTTCGTGATGGGTATACCAATTTATATTCCCACTAACAGTATACAAAAATTTAATTAATTTTTTCTTTGCATAGTTCATTGTTAGTATGTGGAAACAACTGTTTTTTGTATGTTGGCTTTGTATCCTGAAACTTTCCTGAATTTGTTATTATTTCTAACAGATTTTTTTGGTTGAGTCTTCTGTGTTTTCTATACAAAGATTATGTCATCTGCAAGCAGAGACAATTAATTTTCTTCCTTTCCAGTTTAGAAGTCTTTTACTTATTTGTCTTGCCTAATTGCTCTGATGAGGGATTTCAGTACTCTGCTGACTAGAAGTGGTAAAATTGGGCACCCTTGTTTTGTTCCTAATCTTAGATGAAAACCTTTCAACTTTTCACCATTGAGTATTATGCTACCTTTGGGCTTGTCGTGTCTGATTTATTATGTTGAAATTCATTCCTTCTGTGCTTAATATGTATCAGGAAAGAATGTTGTAACTTTGGAATGCTTTTTCTGCATCTGAGGTAATTGTATAATTTTTATTCTTAATTCTATTAAGGTGTGGTATCACATTTACTGATTTGTGCGTGTTGAGCCATCCTTGCGTGCCAGGAATAAATCCCACATGATTATGCTACATGGTCTTTTAATGTGTGGTTCATTTAGTTAGTTAGTAATTTATTGAAGCAGGGATATTGGCCTGTAATTTTCCTTTTTTGTCCTGGTCTCTCTTTGGCATCAGGGTAATACTCGCCTAGCAAAATAAATTTGGAAGTGTTCCTCACTCTTTAATTTTTTGGACGACTTTGAGAAGAATTGACACGAATTCTTCTTTAAATGTGTGGTAGAATTCACCAGTGAAGCTGTGAGGTTCTAGGCTTTCTTTGTTAGGAGATATTTTATTACTGATTCAATCTTTTAAATCATTATTGATATGTTGAGATTTTTATTTCTTCTTGACTTAGTCTTGGTTAGTCATATGTTTCTAGGAATTTATTTCCTCTAGATTATCCAATTTGTTGGCACATAATTGTTCATAGTAGTCTTCTATAATTCTTTGTATTTCTGTGATATTAGCTGTAATATCACCTGTGTCATTTGTAATTTTGTTTTCTCTCTTTTTATTCACCTAGCTAAAGGTTTTTAAATTTTGTCTTTTTAAAAAAAATCTTAATTTCATTGATATTTTCTATTGTTCTTCTAGTCACTATTTCATTTGTTTCTGTGCTGAATCTTTATTATTTCCTTCCTTTGGCTAAATTGGGGCTTATTTTTTCCATTTGAGGTATAAAATTAGGTTGTTTCCTTGATCTTTCTTGTTTCTAAATGTAGACATTTATCACTATAAACTTCTCTTTAGAACTGCTTTTTCTAAATCTCACATATTCTAAAATGTTGTATTTCCATTTTTCTTTGTCTCAAAGATACTTTTTTATTTTTCTCTTGATTTCTGCTTTGACTCATTGGTTGTTCAGGAGTATGTTGTTTAATTTCCACATATTTGTGAATTTTCCAGTTTTCCTCTTGTTAACTGATTTCTAGTTTCATACCGTTAGTGATTAGAGAAAATATTTGATATAACTTCCATCTTCTTAAATTTGTTAAGATATCTGACCTAACGTATGATCTATCCTGAAAAATGTTCTGTGTGCACTTGAGAAGAATACGTATTCTACTGCTGTTTGGATAGAATGTTTTCTATGTGTCTGTTAGGTCCACATAATCTATACTGTTGTTCACATCTACTGTTTCTTATGAACTTTCTATCTAAATAATCCATCTATTGTTGTAAGTGTGGTATTGAAGTTATCTACTATTACTAAGTTTATTTTTAGTTCTATTAATATTCGATATATTTGTGTTCTCCAATGTTGCCTGCATAAATATGTACAATTGTTACTTTCTCTTGATAGATTGACTACTTTAACATTATGTAGTGTATTTGTCTATTGAGACAGGCTTTGACTGAAAATATAATTTGTTTATATTTGTCTATATAAGTATAGCCACCCCAGCTATCTTTTGTTATCATTTGCATGCAATATCTTTCTCCATTCCTTCCAGCCTGTGTGTGCCTTAAAGCTAAAGTGAGTCTCTTTAGGCAGTAGGTGATTAGATCTTGTGATTTTGTTTTTTTTGTTTTTTTTTGTTTTTCTTTTTTAATCCATTCAGCCAGTCTTTGTCTTTTGATTGGATAACTTAATCAATTTACATTTAAAGTAATTATTGATAGGTATAGACTTACTATTGCCATTTTGTTAAATGTTTTCTGATTTTTTTGTAGTTCTTTTGTTCTTTTCTTCCTTTCCTGATGTTTCTTTGTGATTTGATTATTTTCTATAGTGGCATGCTTTGATTCCTTTCTATTTCTCTTTTGTGTGTCTACTAGATACTATTTCTTTATGGTTACCATGTAGTATACAATGATGCATCTCTGAACTCTATTCTTTTTCACTGGTTTATTTTTCTGTTCTTTATTCTTTATTTTCTTAAGGGTTAATTTACCTATTGCTGGAAAAATATTCCTTTGTATAAACTTTGAAATAAACATATTTTATTTTATAAGAAATTTGACTAAATTTTTATTTTGGTTACATTGGATTAACATATTTAATTGACATCTTTTTAATTTTAAGTCAAGTGTGCGATGTGCTCCATTTCTTCAGAACATCGTCTCTGTTCATCATTAAAAAATAATTTTGATGAGGGTTTTATATATTTTTCTGCAAGTTAATTTCTAAGTACTATGTATTTAGTTGTTATTTTGAGTAATATCTTAGTTATTACTATACTTTCTGAATAGTGTATTGGAAATATCTCAGGGCACATCGTAATGCATATTTATTTTATACTCGTGTGTGTAATAATTGGCTTAAATAACCTGCTCAACATGTCTCATCCTTGGGTCTACCCAGAGGAATAGGGTCTCCCTGGGGCATGATCTTCTTATGGTGGAGGTCAGAAGCTTCCAGGTAGGTAAGTAGAAACATGCAGTGCTCAGAACTTGCATACACAGTGTCACACATATTGTCACTTCTGCCCATATTCCGTTGGCCAATGGATATGATATTGTCTAGCCCAATATCAATTGAATGGGAAAGTATACTTCTCCCATGTAGGTGGTTTAGTGGGAATGAAATTTTGCTGAGCAGTTACTATCTTCCACAACTAGCCAATTAGCCTTCTAAACAGGCCAAATGAGCTGGTATCATCTTGCTTTTAATTTAATAAAATTTTTATTTGAAGGAAAATTTTGGATTCAAATTATTATTTTTAATTCAAATATTTGATTTTTAAAATTTTACATGCATTAATTTTAATTATTAGCTTTATTCTCAAAAGTGTTTTCATTTTTAAACATAATATTGAACATTGAGTTAGCTTAGAATATGGAAAAAATAATTTTGTGAACCAATCAATTGTTACTACCTACTTTTACATGGACACATGAAATTATTTTCATATCTGCCCCACATTTTAGAATATTTGACACTGTATGCAGTATTCAATATATATACATATACAGTAAGTCCTAATTGAATGTCATCAATAGATTCTTGGGAAATTATACATTTAAGTGAAATGATGTATAATAAAACCAATATTATCATACCTGCGAAGAATATGCAACTTCACACTGACAGTGGTCCTATCTGGAAATTGATTTTTTTCTTATCAACATTATAACGACATTGAATAAAATGACATTCTTTGAGGATCTGCTTGTATATATATATTTTATTTTATATATATGTTTTGTTTTTGGTGAATGTATCCATCATCTAACCTAGGACCTAAGGGCCCAAAGCTTTCTCAGTTCTATGTTAGGCAACTTAGAGGACAGAATTATGTCATATATTTCCTTGAGTTTCAGCAAGTCTACATATTATTAATTATAAAATGAGTACTTTACTACATTTTTAATTAAATTGAAATAACCTAGATAGATGGAATTATTAGTAAAACAAATTACAGCAAATGTTCTTACATATAGTGTAATAAAATTTTGTCTTATACCAAACCACAGTAGTAGAGTATGTCCTGACTTTACTGTTGAATATGTAAACATGATTGTATCTTAAAGACTGTTGCATAATAAAAATCAATATGAGTTATCTTGATAAATTATCTGAATCAAATTCCTTAGTGTAGTCTAACATTGTTCTTATACTGAACGTTGAGAAAAATTAATTACTTTATTGAGCAATATTTTGGTTTTAAAGACTTTGGCCAAAATAGTCTGTTTTGTTAATTTTTAAAAGTCACATTTATCTTCATGAATGGACATAATTGCATTTACAGACACATGAAAAACTCTGGATTCAAATAAAAATGTATTTGGTAATATATTTTAGCATATTTTAATAGAGAATTAGAAGTCTTTTTCAAATATATATAATATATATGATTAATTAAGTTTTATACATATAATCAGGAAAATTATGCTTAAATATTATGGAATAATGCTTTCATATAGAAAAGACCAGTGAAACACCACGAAGCAACAGCAAATAATTTTAGGCACAGTCTTGAACAACAAGAACAACAACAAAAAAATGTCATTGAACTGTCAGTTAATTTTTATAATAATTGAGGAACATTTGAGATACAACCTGAATCCATTTGTTTTCAGCTAAGTAAGGCATAAAAGCACAAATTCTGGCAATTTGATTAACTTATTAATAATAACGCTAGACTGCCAATTTCAAAATGCCCTAGAGTCTTTCCTAACATTGAGATTTTGTATTTCAAAAGTCCCATCTGCTATTGCAAATGAACAAACAGTGTTCCTAAGTCTGCATCCATTAATCTGGAGACATGAAAGGGAGAAACTGGGGACATGTGGACCAAGTCTTAATGCCTTATAACCTCCTGGAGGACACATTTCTCCAATAGTATGTTATGAAAAAGTTTCTTTTCAGTGTAATATCCTTCAAAGGCACAAAAGATTAAATGTGGCTTAATCTTGATATCACATGTTTGTTTTACATTGAAAAGAAAGAGAAAACCCTAATATTCTTTTATGGTACCATTGTCAAGAAAATAGTATTCTTTTAACTATCTTTGATGGCTTTCATTTTTTCCTAAGAATGATGATGTTTGGTGACAATGTTAATAATGCTAGAGACCAAAAAGCTCTTCATCTTTTAAATGGGTATAAATCTTTTAACCTAGGTTAAGAGAGTATATTTTAGATTGACTTTGGTTTAATTTGCTATAGTATTCCTCCTTTATGTTTCTGTAAGATTTAATACCAAATTGAAATCAAGATAGTGATAAACAATCCTTTATTATTAAAAATTACATAGTATGTCTTCGAACTTGTGCTGAGGCTCAGCAAATGACAAGAAGCTTTACGATGTTATTCCACTTTCCATGGAAACATGACTTTAATTCATATGTATTTTTGGAACATCACCACTGTTTGTGTACTTCATCGGCAACATTCCGATAATGGAATAAATTATAGGATTTTCTGTTTTACCATTATTTTTGGCAGGATTAGAATTAAATAATAAAATAGTATAAATGTTCTATATATGGGAGTTACTTCAACAACCAATTTTACAGATTGTAAAAAATTCTTTTCAAATTTGCAAAATAGTGTTGTCTATTGTTTCTTAATGTTGTATGCTTTATGAGTAACCGCGACTTCTTTCCCTTTGCTTAGAGGAAATCCAGATCAAAACTGGCTTTGCTTCAACACTTCAAAAGGAGTTCTACCATATGAAATATAAATTGAATTGCTCTCAGAAATAAAATCACTTAGTTGCCTTGAATCACAATTTGAGATTTTAAAGAGCGAAGAATTCTGCTAAGTGCACGTATGTCTGTGTTTTCTATCTTGTGTTCCTGCTTAAGTACCACATGGAAGAATAATAGACTACTGAATGAACTCTGAAATTCACTTAGAATTCCACTTGCTGAAGTAGAATATTAGTTTTATCTTAGCCATAACTGATTTTGACACTCAGATATTAGTGTGTGATATTTTATACGATTTTCATGTCTCCACTAATTTCCTCAGCTTTACTATCATACATATTATATTATCATAGGCTGAATATATTTGAAATATTTTAGGATGCAAATAACTTCAAGTGTATTCACTTATTCCTTCTTTTCAGATATTTAAGTAAGCAAGGGTTACTTATATTTTGGATTATCAACTTGATTTAAACATATATTATCCCAGAATTTGGAAAGCACAAATTCTATTATCCATGAAGTATCTATATATTATGTTTAAAATGGCTATTCCAAGAGTGAATTGTAGAATAAACACCTAATCTTTGTAGCAAATGAAGATTCCATTCCACTATACGGTCTTTGAAGGTATTTTTTGTGATTCTTTCCATCCTCTTTCTTGGAGAAAGATTTAGAGCAAACATTTTGAAGAGGCTATGCAACGTCCATCAATTTGTTGTCTGGTTGAATTGCTTGAACTCTCCAGACCCCTAATACCTGTCAAAACATATTGCAAACAGAGTTAAGTACTCCTAAATTCTTAGATTTCATTTCAAACACGTCCTTCTTCATTATCGTCCAAATAGCTTTTTGTGCTTTTTTTTCTACATTAAATTTTCAGGTGATGAATTACCTACAAATATTGTGCCATTCACCACATGGCAAGATTCTCTTGTAGAATTTTTAATTTTTTAATAATGTAATGTGCTTGGAAAAGTGTATATGTAGTCACATGACATATAATGTTCCAGACAATGTTGGACCACATACACAAAGGTAGTCCCATAGGATTATAAAGGAACTAAAAAATTATATTGCCTGGAGATGTCTTAGCTGTCTTAATGTCATAGTGTAATGTATTCCTCATGTATTTGTTATTATGCAGGTATAAACAGAACTGTGCTACTGGTCATGTAAAGGTGTAGCACATACAATTATATATGGTACATAATACTATATAATAAATGACCATGTTACTTGCCATATTATGCTTTTTATTGTTATTTTAGAGTGTACTTCCACTCATATATACATAAATTAAAAGTTAACTATAAAACAGCCTCAGGAAGCTCCTTCAGGAGGTATTTCAGAAGAAAGCAATGTTACAATAGGAGATGACAGTTCCATGCATTTTATTATTTCCCATGAAGACCTTCCAGTTGGACAAAATGTGGAGGTAGAAGACAGTGCTGTAGATGATCCTGACCCTGTGTAGGCCTAGGCTAATGTGTGTGTTTGTGTATTAGGTTTTGACAAAAATGTTTGATAAGTAATAAAATAGTAAAAAGCTTATAGAATAAAGATATAAATAAAAAATTGTATACCGCTATACAATGTGTTTTAAGCTAAATTTTGTTACAAGAGTCAAAAAGTTAGCAGATTTAAGAGCTCATAACATAAAATGTTGTAGTAAGCTAAGGTCAATTTATTATTAAAGAAAGACTTTTTAAATAAAATTAATGTAGCCCAAGTGCAGTGTTTATAAAGTCTACAACAGTGTACAATAATGTCCTAGACTTTCCTTTTCACTCACCACCCACTCATTGATTCACCCATAGCGGCTTCCAGTCCTGCAAGCTTCATGTATGGCAAGTGATACAGGAGTACTAGTTTTATTTTTTATACTGTATTTTTACTTTACCTTTTCTATGTTTACATATGTTTAGATACATGAATACTTACCATTGTTTTTAATTGCCTATTCAGTAGAGTAACACGCTGTTCAGGTTTATAGCTTAGGAACAATAGGTTATATCATATAGCCTAGGCTTACAGCAGCCTGTACCATCTAGGTTTGTGTACATACTCTCTATGATTGCAAAATGAAAAAATCACCTAACGATGCAATACTCACAATGTATTCCCATCATTAAATGTCATATGACTATATATGTGTTTTTATTCTTTTGTATGTTTTGGCCTTATAACATATAAACATGACACATTAAAACCAGTAGCTGGCCAGGTGTGGTGGCTCATGCCCATAATCCCAGCACTTTGGGAGGCTGAGGTGGACGGATCATGAGGTCAAGAGATTGAGACCATCCTGGCCAACATGGTGAAATCCCGTCTCTACTAAAAATACAAAAATTAGCTGGGCGTAGTGGCGCACACCTCTAGTCCCAGCTACTCAGAAGGCTGAGGCAGGAGAATCACTTGAACCTGAGAGGCGGAGGTTGCAGTGAGCTGAGATCGTGCCACTGCACTCCAGCCTGGTGACAGAGTGAAACTCCATCTCAAAAAAAAGAAAAAAAAAAGTAGCTATGTAGAATGTATGTATGGTCATGTTTTACAATGAATTTCCAAGGCGATTATTTTAAATTACTTTCGCATCAAGCAGAATAGAGCAAAACAAAACAGAAAAAAAACATAATTTTTGATGAAATTTTAACATGTACCAATGCCTTTACAAATTCAATATTGTCTCTTGCATTTTGTATGACCAGCTTGAAGTCCAACAACTAAATAACTATGGTCAAACCACAGTTTATATCATCGGATTATTGTACATAGCCATACTAACTAATATTGGGTTCTAGTTTCAACTCGGTTAGGTGTGATAAAACCACCTGGACTCACACAGGTTTTACTTACTTGTGTAGGTAATTGCACCTGTAAATCTCCTCAGAGTATTCAACCTTGGCTGTACTTCCTTTCGCAGTTATTACTACATTTCTCCACTTACTTTATTTTTAAGCTGTTAGGTAAGTGGCCTTCAAGCCCTTCACTTCAATATTTTTGCCATCAACTTTCCACTAATTCCAATTATCTATTTCCTCTTCAATAATCATAAGTACAACAGAAGAGAATAACAGATGATTGACTGAATTCTGCCATTCACTTGAAATTCCACATTTGCTGAAGTGTGGACGGTTTGTTTTATCTCTGCCATGATTTCAAGGAATTTTTCTATGACTTTTAAGTTGTCATATTTATGACATGTAGTTGTTCATATTATCTCCTTATTTTTAAATATCTGTAGGATATGTAGTAATATCTCCTTTTTCTTTCCTGATATTTGTAATTTGTGTTTTCTCCTTTTCCCTTCTGATTACTATAGATAAAGATTTATCAATTCTGTCAGTGACATCAAAAAATAGGTTTTCGTTTTTATTATTTTCTGTATTTTTCTGGTTCTTTGATTCTTTATTTTTTCATAAGTTACTGGAGTACAGGTGGTATTTGGTTACATGAGTAAGTTCTTTAGTGGTGATTTGTGAGATTTTGGTGCACCCATCACCTGAGCAGTATACACTGCACCATGTTTGTAGTCTTTTATACCTCACCCCCCCTCACTCTTCTCCCAAGTCCCCAAAGTCCATTGTATCATTCTTACGCTTTCGTGTCCTCATAGCTTAGATCCCACGTATCAGTGAGAACATATGATGTTGATTTTCCATTCCTGAGTTACTTCACTTAGAATAATAATCTCCAATCTCATCCAGGTTACTGCAAATGCTGTTGATTCATTCCTTTTCATGGCCATAGTATTCCATCTTTTATATATACTACAGTTTTTTTAACCACTTGTTGATTGATGGGCATTTGCGTTGATTCCACGATTTTGCTATTGTGAATTGTGCTGCTATATACATGCATGTGCAAGTATCTTTTGTGAATAATGACTTCTTTTCCTCTGGGTAGATACCCAGTAGTGGGATTGCTGGATCAAATAGTATTTGTACTTCTAGTTCTTCAAGGACTCTCCACACTGTTTTCCATAGTGGCTGTACTAGTTTGCATTCCCACCAGCAGTGTAGAAGTGTTCTCTGTTCACCGCATCCCACCAACATCTACTGTTTTTTTGATTTTTTGATTATGGCCATTCTTGCAGGAGTAAGGTGGGAGGGCATTGTGGTTTTAATTTGCATTTCCCTGATAGTGTTGAGCATTTTTTCATATGTTTGTTGGCCATTTGTATATCTTCTTTTGTGAATTGTCTATTCATGTCCTTAGCTCACTTTTTAATGGGATTGTTTTATTCTTACTGATTTGTTTGAGTTTGTTGTAGATTCTGGATATTAGTTCTTTGTCAGATGTATAGATTGTGAAGATTTATTCCCACTCTGTGGGTTGTCTGTTTACTCTCCTGACTGTTCCTTTTGCCATGCAAAACTCTTTAGCTTAATTAGGCCTCAACTATTTATCTTTGTTTTAATTGGGTTTGCTTTTGGGTTCTTGATCATGAAATCCTTGCCTAAGCCAATGTCTAGAAGGGTTTTTCCAATGTTCTAGAATTTTTATAGTTTCAGGTCTTAGGTTTCAGTCCTCAATCCATCTTGAGTTGATTTTTGTATAAGGTGAGAGATGAGGATCCAGTTTCATTCTCCGACATGTGGCTGGCCAATTATCCCAGCACCATTTGTTGAAAAGGGTGTCGTTTCCCCATTTTATGTTTTTGTTTGCTTTGTTGAAGATAAGTATTTGGGTTTATTTCTGGGTTCTCTATTCTGTTCTACTGACTTGTGTGTCTATTTTTATACAGTATAATGCTGTTTTGGTGACTATGGCCTTATAGTATAGTTTGAAATCAGGTAATGTGATGCCTCCAGATTTGTTCTTTTTGCTTAGTCTTGCTTTAGCTATGTGGGCACTTTTTTGGTTTCATATGAATTTAGGAATTGTTTTTTCTAATTCTGTGATGAATGATGGTGGTATTTTGATGGGAATTGCATTGAATTTGTAGATTGCCTTTGGCAGTATGGTCATTTTCACAATATTGATTCTACCCATCCATCAGCATGGGATGTGTTTTCATTTGTTTGTATCATCTATGATTTCTTTCAGCAGTGTTTTGTAGTTTTCCTTGTAGAGGTCTTTCAGCTCCTTGGTTAAGTATATTCCTAAGTATTTTAATTTTTTCGAAGCTATTGTAAAAGAGATTGAGTTCTTGATTTGATTCTCTGCTTGATCGCTGTTGGTGTATAAAAGAGCTACTGATTTGTGTGCATTAATCTTGTATCCAGAAACTTTGCTGAATTCTTTCATCAGTTCTAGGAGCTTTCTGGAGGAGTCCCTTGGGTTTCCAAGGTAAAAGATCATACTGTTGGAAAACAGTGACAGTTTGACTTCCTCTTTACAGATTTGGATGCCCTTTATTTCTTTCTCTTGTCTGATTGCTCTGGCTAGGAGTTCCAGTACTATGTTGAAGAGAAGTGGTGACAGTGGGCATCCTTGTGTTGTTCCAGCTCTCAGAAGGAATGCTTTCAACTTTTCCCCATTCAGTATTATGTTGGCTATAGGTTTGTCATAGATGGTTTTTATTACATTAAGATATGTCCCATGTATGCCAATTTTGCTGAGAGTTTTAATCATAAAGGATGCTGGCCTTTGTTGAATGCTTATTCTGCATCTACTAAGATGATCATGTGATTTTTGTTTTTAATTCTGTTTATGTGGTGTATCACATTTACTGACTTGCACATGTTAAACCATCCCTGCATCCCTGGTATGAAACCCACTTGATCATGGTGGATTATCTTTTTGATATGTGGTTGGATTTGGTTAGCTAGTATTTTGTTTAGGATTTTAACATCTATGTTCATCAAGGATATCAATCTGTAGTTTTCTTTTTTGGTTGTTTCCTTTCCTGATTTTGGTATTAGAGTGATGATGGCTTCATAGAATGAATCAGGGAGGATTTCTTCTTTCTCTATCTTGTGGAATAGTGTCAAAAGGATTGGTACTAATTCTTCTTTGAAAGTCTGATAGAATTCTGCTATGAATCTGTCTGGTGCTGGACGTTTTTTGTTGGTAATTTTTTAAATTACCATTTCAATCTTGCTGTTTGTTATTGGACTGTTCATGGTATCTAATCCTTCCTGATTTAAGCTAGGAGGATTGTATTTTCCCAGGAATTTATCCATCTCTTCAGCTCTTCAAGGTTGTCCAGTTTATGTGCATAAAGGTGCCTATAGTAGCCTTGAATAATCTTTTGTATTTCAATGGTGCCAGTTGTAATATTGCCTATTTTGTTTCTTAGTGAAGTTATTTGGATTTTCTCTCTTCTTTTCTTGGTTAATCTTGCTAATGATCTGTCAATTTTATTTATCTTTTTAAAGGACCAGCTTCTTGTTTCATTTATCTTTTGTGGGGTTTTCTTGTTTCAGTTTTATTTAGTTTTGCTCTGATCTTGGTTATTTCATTTCTTCTGCTAGGTTTTGGTTTGGTTTGTACTTGTTTCTCTAGTTCCTTGAGGTGTGACCTTAGGATGTCAGTTTGTGTTCTTTCAGTCTTTTTGATGTTGGCATTTAGGGCTATGAACTTTCCTTTTAGCACTGCCTTTGCTGTATCCCAGAGGCTTTGATAGATTGTGTCATTATTGTCATTCAGTTAAAAAATTTTTTAAATTTTCATCTTGATTTTGTTTTTGACCCAATGCTCATTCAGTAGCACATTTTGTTATTTCCATGGTTTTGAAGTTTCCTTTTGGAGTTTGTTTCCAGTTTTATTCCACTGTGGTCTGAGAGAGTGCTTGATATAATTTCAATTTTCTTAAATTTATTGAGGCTTGTTTTATGGCCTATCATATTGTCTATCTTGGAGAAAGTTCCATGTGCTGTTGAATAAAATGTGTCTTCTGTGACTGTTTGATGAAATGTTCTGTATATATCTGTTAAGTCCATTTGTTCCAAGGTATAGTTTAAATCCATTGTTTCTTGATTGACTTTCTGTCTTGATGACCTGTCTAGTGCTGTCAGTGGAGTACTGAAATCCCCCACTATTATTGTGTTGCTGTCTCTCATTTTGTAGGTCTATTAGTAATTGTTTTATAAATTTGGGAGCTTCAGTGTTAGGTGCATGTATGTTTAGGATTGTAATATGTTCCTGTTGGACAAGGCCTTTTATCATTATATAATGTCCTTTTTTGTCTCTCTTAACTGCTATTGCTTTAAAGTTTTTCTGATATAAAAATATCTACTTCTGCTCACTTTTGGTGTCCATTTACATGAAATGCCTTTTTCAACCCCTTTATTTTAACTTTATATGAGTCCTTATGTGTTAGATGAATCTCTTGAAGGCAGCAGATAGTTGGTTGGTGGGTTATATATTCTGCAGTTCTGTATCTTTTAAGTGAAGCATTCAGGCCATTTACATTCAATGTTAGTATTGAAATGTGAGGTATCATTGTGTTCATCATGTTCTTTGTTGCCTTTATACTTTGGTTTTTTTGTTGCTGTCTGTTTTTTGCTTTTGCTTTTTAACTTGTATTTTTGTTTTATAGGTCCTGTGTGACTTACGCCTTAAAGAAGTTCTGTTTTATTGTGTTTCCAGGGTTTGTTTCAAGATTTAGAGCTCCTTTTAGCAGTTCTTGTATTTGTGGCTTTATAATGGTGAATTATCTCAGCATTTGTTTGTCTGAAAAAGACTGTATTTTTCCCTCATATATGATGCTCAGTTTTGCTGGATACAAAATTCTTGGCTGATTAGTTTTGTTTGAGGAGGCTGAAGATAGGGCCCCAATCCCTTCTAGCCTGTAGGGTTTCTGCTGAGAAAACTGCTGTTAATCTGATAGGTTTTACTTTATAGGTTACCTGGTGCTTCTGTCTCATAGTTCTTAAGATTCTTTCCTTCATCTTCACTTCAGATAACCTGATGACAATGTGTCTAGGTGAAGATCTTTTTGTGATGAATTTCCAGGTGTTCTTTGTGCTTCTGCATGCTATCAGAGGAAATGTCTAGTGCTGAAGGCTGTTGTTCAGATTATTTTGTCCTACGTGTTGTTCCCTTGATGCAGTACTCTCCCCATTTTCCTATGGATATGGCTTCCTGTGAGCTGAACTACAGTGATTGTTGTCTTTCTTCTGGATCTAGCCACCCGGTAAGTTTACCTGGCTCCAGGCTAGTACTGGGGGTTGTCTTCACAGAGTCCTGCGATGTGAACCATCTATGGGTCCCTCAGCCTTGGACAGCAGCACCTATTCCAGTGGAGGTGACAGCAGGTCGGGGGTTGTGCAACGGACTCCATGAGGGTTCTTAGCTTTGGTGGTTTAATGCTCTATTTTTGTGCTGGTTGGCCTCCTTCCAGGAAGTGGTACTTTCCAGAGAGCATCAGCTGTGGTAGTATGGGGAGGAATTGGTAGTGGGCGGAACCCCAGAACTCACAAGATTATATTTACTTTGTTTTCCACTACCGGGGGGAAGGGAAAGGCCATTAGGTGGGGATGCAGCTAGGCGACTCTGAGCTCAGACTCTCTTGGGTGGGCCTTCCTGCAGCTGTTCTGGGGGATGGGGATGAGATTCCCAGGTCACTAGAGTTGTGTACCTAGGAGGCTTATGGCTACCTCTGCTGAGTCATGCATGTTGTCAGGGAAGTGGGAGCAAGCTGGCAGTCACAGGCCTCACCCAGCTTCCATGCAAACTGAAGTGCCAGGCTCACTCCCATCATGTTCCCCCCAACAGCCCCAGGTTCATTTCCAAGCGGTGGGCAAGATGGGCTTAAAAATCTGCCTCAGGCTATCCACCTCTCAGCTGCAAATGAAAAGGGCATGGTTATTCCCCTGCCTGGGGAGTCTGCACACCAGATCTGTGCTCTCCCCCGAGTTCTGGCCAGGAGGTTTCTCACCCCATTCAAATAGTTAACAAAGTTCAGCTAGAGATTTCCTTCTCTCTATGGAGTTTTATCCCCTGCTCCTCTGCCACCCTCTGGATGGATCCTGGTGCTACCAGGCAGGAATGGCCCACTTGGGGGCTCAGCGAGCTCCCAGGGCCTTTCTGCTGCTTCCTCTACCCCTTATTTTGCTTGGCTCTCCAAACTGACTCAGCTCCAAGTACCGTCAAAAATTTCTCCCACAAACAGACCTTCAGTTTCTCCAGTGACGGTGTGTTTTCAGGAGAGGAGGGTCTCCCTTTCCTACTTCTGCAGTTGGGGCCCTCACAATATTTGGGATGTCTCCCAGGTCCTGCAGGAGCAGTCTGCTTCCTTCAGAGGGTCTGTGTGACCTCTTGAGATTGCTGGTTTGTTCTTGCAGTCAATCTGGAGCTAAAATTCACAATGCGAGCCTCTGCACACTGCTCTGTCCAGAGCTGCAATCTAGTCCTGCCTCCAGTCTGCCATGATGATCCAATCTTGTATTTTTTTCTCAATATTATTGCTATATTCGTTATTTCTTTCTTCCGCTTCTTTCGATTTAACTTTTTTACTAATTTAAGTTGGAAGTTTATGTCATTTATTTTAGATCTTTTTACATTTTGTAATTTAATCCTGTAGTGCTATAATTTCACTCTAAACATTACTTTAGCTGAAAACAATAAATTTTAATGTTCTATTTCATTTTCATTCTACTCAAAATATGTTATAATTTCCTTTGTGATTTCTGATGTGACAAATGGTATGGTTATAAGTATGTGGGCTTTTCTGGGTAACTTTCTATCATTGATTCCAAATTGAATTTTATTATTGCCCAGTAATCTGTGTGATTTCTACTTTTAAAATTTGTTTAAAGTTGGTTTTACAGCATAGAATATAGCTCAACTTGGGGAATGCTCCATGTGCTATTGAGAATATTATGCATTCCCTCACTGTAGGGAGAATTTTCTATAAGTGTCAATTAGATTACTTTGGGTGATAGTGTCATGCAGGTCTTTTAGGTTCTTATTAATTTTCTGACTTCTTGTTTAATCAGTTACTAAGAAAGGAGTTTTGAAGTCTAATGCTATAATTTTAGATTTGTCTATTTCTGTATTGAATTCCACTGTTTTTCATCCCATGCATTTTGAGGCACTGTTGTTAAGTTCACACATATTCAGGACAGTTACATTTTTTTGAGAATTAATTCCTTTATAATTTTATAACTTATGCCCTTCATATAAGGTAATTTATTAATATTTCTTTTTTCAGCTTTGTTTTGATGATGTTATAATTGTATTTTTTTAATACTTTTACTTTTTATCTACTTATGTCATTTTATTTGAAGTGCATTCTTGGTAGATACCATATAGTTGAATTTTACTGTTTAATCAAACCTGATAGTATCCATGTTTTAGTTGGTATGTTTAGACTGCTTATAATTAATTTTGTTATTAATTTGGTTGGAGTAAAACTTACTATCATGCTATTTCTTATTTGTTCTGTCTCTTCTTTGTTTCTTTCATCAATTTTTCTGACTTTTTAGAGATTATTTACATATATTTTGAGATTCTATTTCATCTTCACTAATTATTATTTGTGTTTTTAAAAAGAATTTTTAGTGATTGCCCTCAGGGTTACAATATTAGGTTGGCGCAAATGGAATTGCGGTTTTGCCATTGAAAGTAATGGCTAAAACCACAATTCCATTTGCGCCAACCTAATATATATCCTTAATCAGAGTATACATTAAAATCATGTTATATAGGTTCATATGTAGTCCGAATTCTGTCCTCTCATTTTTTTCTGTTACTAGCATATATTTTGGTATTACATGTGCTAACTCAAAATGTCTTGTTAACTATTTTCATTTTAGGAAGTCAGTTTTTCTTTAAAGCAATTAAAAATACAATAATTTTATAATTATCTTTATTCTACTTTTAGCACTTTTTTATTTCTTTGTGTAGATACAAGTTTTTGAATTTTTAAATTTTTTCTGCATACATAATCGGTATACATATTCATAGGATACATGAGATATTTTGATAAAGGCATACAATGCATAATAATGTCAGGGTAAATGGGGTATCAATCATCTTAAGCATTTATCCTTTTTTTGTGTTACAAACATTCCAATCCCACTTTTAGTTATTATAAAATGTACAATAAATTACTATTGACTGTAGTCACCCTGTTATGCTACCAATACTGCATCTGCTTCATTCTATTTAACTATATTTTTGTACCCATTAACCATCCCTACTTTTCCACGGCCGCTACCCTTCCCAGCCTCTGGTAACCATCCTTCTACTCTCTACCTCTATGAATTCAATTGTTTTTATTTTTAGCTTCCACAAATGAGTAAGAATATGTGAAGTTTGTCTTTCTGTGCTTTATTTCACTTAATGACCTCCAGTTCCATTCATGTTGCAAATGACATTATCTTATTCTCTTTTATGGCTGAATAGTGAATGGATGAATGGATAAAGAATGTTTCTTTAAAGAAATATCTGTTGATGGACACTTAGGTTGCTCCAAATCTTGGCTATTGTGAATAGTGCTGCAATGAACATGGGGGTGCAGGTATCTCTGATATACTAATTTCCTTTCTTTGGGGTATATTTGTAGCAGTGGGATTGATCCCACAGTAGTTCTATTTTTAGTTTTTTTGAGAAACCTCCATACTGTTCTCTGTAGTGGCTATACTAATTTACATAACTAAGAACAATGCACTGGAATTCCCTTTTCTCCACATCCTTGCCAGCATTCATTATTGCCTTTCTTTTGGACAAAAGCCATTTTAACTGGGGTGAGATAATATCCCATTGTAGTTTTGATTTGCATGTATTTGATCATCAGTGATGTTGAGCATCTTTTCATCTGTCTGTTTGCCATTAGTATTTCTCCTATTTTGAGAAATGTCTATTCAGGTCTTTTGCCCATTTTTAAATTGGATCATTAAAATTTTTTCCCCATAGAGTGGTTTGGTTTCCTTATATAGTCTGCATATCAGTCTTTTTTCATGCAGCTGATAAAGACATACCCAAGACTGGGAAGAAAAAGATTTAATTGGACTTACAGTTCCACATGGCTGAGGGGGCCTCAGAATCATGGCAGGAGGCAAAAGGCACTTCTTTACTTGGCAGCAGAAGGAGAAAAATGAGGAAGAAACAAAAGCAGAAATCCCTGATAAACCCATCAGATCTTGTGAGACTTATTCACTATCATGAGAATAGCACAGGAAAAACTGGCCCCCATGATTCAATTACCTCTCTCTGGGTCCCTCCCACAACACGCAGGAATTCTGGGAGATACAACTCAAGTTGATATTTGGGTGGGGACACCACCAAACCATTATCAGTCTGGTTATTAATAACTTGTCAGATGGATAGTTTGCAAATATATTCTCCCATTTCGTGGGCTGTCTCTTCACTTTGTGGACTGTTTTCTTCACTTTGCAGAAGCTTTTTAACTTGACATCATTCAATTTTGTCCATTTTTGCTTTAGTTTCCTCTGCTTGTTCAGTATTACTCAAAAAATTCGCCCATATCAATGTCATGGAGAATTTCCACAATGTTTTCTAGTAGTAGTTTCACAGTTTGAGGTCTTACATTTAAACCTTTAATCTATTTTGATTTGATTTTTGTATATGGCAAGAGGGTAGGGGTCTAGTTTCATTTTTCTGCATGTAAATATCCCATTTCCCAGCACCATTTATTGAAAATACTTTCCTTTGACCAAACGTATGTTCTTGGCATCTTTGTCAAAAATAGCGACTCCTTCTTTTGGTTTCCGTTTGCATGGAATATCTTTTTCTATCGTTTTATTTTCAGTCTATGTGTGTCTTTATAGGTGAAGTATGTTTCTGGTAGGTAATATATCACTGGCTCTTTTTTTTCCTTCAACTTTTAAGTTCCAGGGTACATGCACAGGATGTGCAGGTTGGTTACATAGGTAAACATGTGCCATAGTGGTTTGCTGCACCGATCAACCCGTCACCTAGGTATTAAACCCAGCATCCATTAGCTCTTCTTCCTGATGCTTTCCCTCCCCTTACCCCCAGCATGAACAGACCTCATTGTGTGTTGTTTCCCTCCCTGTGTCCATATGTTCTCATCACTCAGCTTCCACTTATAAGTGAGAACATCTGGTGTTTGGTTTTCTGTCCCTGCATTAGTTTGCTGAAGATAATGGCTTCCAGCTTCATCCATATCCCTGCAATGGATATGATCTCATTCTTTCTATGGCTGCCTAGTATTCTATGTGTATATGTACCACATTTTCTTTATCCAGTCTATCACTAATGGACATTTGGATTGATTCCATGTCTTTGTTATTGTGAATAGTGCTGCAGTGAACATATGTGTGCATGTATCTTTATGATGGAATGATTTATATTCCTTTTGGCATATACCCAGTAATGGGATTGCTGAGTCAAATGGTATTTCTGGTTCTAGGTCTTTGAGGAATTGCTGCAGTCTTTCACAATAGTTGAACTAATTTGCATTCCCACCAACAGTGTAAAGGCATTCCTATTTCTCCACAGCCTCTCAAGCATCTGTTGTTTCTTGACTTTTAAATAGTCGCCATTCTGACTGGCATGAGATAGTATCTCATTGTGATTTTGATTTGCATTTCTCTAATGATCAGAGATGTTGAGGTTTTCTTCATATGTAACATTCATGCTACATGTTTACATATGTTTTTTTCATATGTAACATTCATGTTGGCTGCATGAATGTCATCTTTTGAGAAGTGTCTGTTCAATGTTATTTTTTTAAATCAGTTCAGTCACTCTATGTCCTTTTTGGAGAATTTAATGCATTTATATTTGGTGTGATCGTTAATAAATAAGGACTTACTCCTGCAATTTTGTTTTTTGTTTTCTGGTTGTTTTGTAATCTCCTCCTTCCCTCCACCCCCTCCCCATCCCTCCCTTCTTTCCTTCTTTTCCTTGAAGGTAATTTTCTCTGCTGGTATTGAAGCAGAAGTTAAAAAGGGAAAAAACCAATTTTCTTCTTTTCCTTTGGTATGAGCAGCTTCCCCCTTGAATCCCACCCCGCTCCATGCCATTGTACCCTGCTCTGCAAGTTTTTATGAGTTTATAGATTACTGTTTTCTGTAACTAGAGTCTGTAAATCTCTGTAGCATCACAGAGGTCATGAGACATGCTTGAGCAAACTTAGATTGCAGCCATCTGGGCACCATAGAGAAGGACATGAGATTAGATTGTGTAGGCATCTTGAGCAAGCCTAGATAACAGCCACCTGGCCTGCATAGTAAGAGTCACATGAAAGCCTGAGTTATGAGCCTGTTACTGTTTGATAAACTGTATTTGTTCTACCTACTTTCGCACCACTGCATTTTGTGCTACAGATGCATATATAAAAATCAAACCCTGTCTTTGTCCAGGGCTCAGCATTTTGGATGTGAATCCACTGAGCTGGTGCACCTAAATAAAGTCCTCCTGTTCTGCCCTATTGCTGTCTCCAGCCTCCTGATTCCCACAACAGTTTGTTTTCATTTCTTGCTTTTGATTTGCTGTGTATCTGTTATAGGGTTTTTTTTTATTTGAGACTGCTATCAGACTTGCAAGTAATGACTTATAACCCAGTATTTTAAACTGGTTGAGAACTTAATTCTGATTACAAAAATAAATGAGCATACTAACAAATGAAAAGAAAACTAAGAAATCTCTACTTTAATCCTCCCACTTTTTAACTTTTTGTTCTTTCTATTTATATCTTATTATAGTGTCTACGTCTTGAAAAGTTGTAGTCATTATTTTTGATTGGTTCACCTTTTAGTCTTTCTACTCAAGATATGAATAGTTTACATACCACAATTACAGTGTTATAATTATTCTGTGTTTGTGTACTAACTGTAACTAGTGAGTTTTGTACCTTCAGATAATTTCTTGTTGCTCATCAACAAACCTTTTTTTTCCAGACTGAAGAACTCTCTTTAGCATTTCTTGTGAAGCAAGTCTGGTATTAATGAAATCCCTCAGCTTTTGTTTGTCTGGGAAACTATTTCTCCTTCATGTTTGAAGGATTTTTTTTTGCTACATAAACTATTCTAGAATAAAAGGTTTTTTTCTTCAGCACTTTAAATATGTCATGCTACTTTCTCCTGTACTGTAAGGTTTTCAATGAGCAGTCTTTTTCAAGTTCTTTTGTATGTGTTTCTCTTCTCTTGCTGCTTTTAGGATCCTTTCTGTATCTTTAACCTTTGGGAGTGTGATTATTAAATGTCTTGTGGTAGTCTTAGGTTAAATCTGCTTGGTGTTCTATAACCTTCTTGTACTTGAATATTGTTGTCTTTCTCCAGATTTGGAAAGTTCTGTTATTGTCCCTTTGAATAAATTTTCTACCTCAATCTCTCCTTCTGCCTCCTCTTTATAGCCAATAATTTATAGGCTTACCCCTTTGAGGCTATTTTCTAGATTTTGTAGGTGTGCTTCTTCCTTATTCTTTTGTCTCCTCTGACTGTGTAATTTCAAACATCATTTCTTCACATGCATTAATTCTTTCTCTTGCTTAATTCTGATGTTGAGAGACTCTGATGATTACTTCAGTATGTCAACTGCATTTCTAAGCTCCAATATTTCTGCTTGATTTTTTAAAAAAATATTTTCTTTGTTCAATTTATCTGATACCATTATGAATTCCTTCTGTGTTATCTTGAATTTCATTGAAATTTCTCAAAAGAGCTATTTTGAATTACATGTCTGAAAGGTCACATATCTCTGTCACTGATCAGAGAGATTGGTCCTTGGTTCCCTATTTAGTTCATTTGGTGAGGTCATATTTTCCTAGATGGTCTTGAAGCCTGTGGACATTTGCTGGTGTCTGGGCATTGAAGAGATAGGTATTTATTGTAGTCTGCACAGTCTCAGCTTAGTTGTAACTGTCCTTGGGAAAGCTTTCAAAATATTCGAAGAGGATTGAGTGTTGTATCAAAGTTTTTGGTCATTGTAGCAGTATCCGCATTAGGGAGCACCCCCAGCCCAGTAACACGGTAACTCTTGCTGGCCTTTAGAGGTACTGCCTTGGTGTTATTGGATAAGATCTGAGAGATTTCTCTGATAGAGATTCTTGTTCTCTTCCCCTACTTTCCCCCAAACAAACGGAGTCACTTTCTCCCTGTGCTGAGCTGTGAGGAGCTGGGAGAGGGGTGACATAAACACTCCTGTGGCCACAAGCAATGGGGCTGTGCTAGGTCAGACCGGAAGCCAGCACAGCACTGGGTCTTACTCTAGGCTCATGGCAACCACTACCTGACTACTGCCAATGTTGACTCAAGGCCCAAGGGCTCCTCAGCCAGCAGGCAAAAATCCAGCCAGACTTGGGTTCTTTCCTTCAGAGTGGTGAGCTACCCCCCAGCCCAGGGCAGGCCCAGAAATGCAATCTGGGAGCCAGGCCTGAAATCAGGAGACTTAGGAATCTACTTGGTGCTTTATTCTACTGAGGCTGAGCTGGCACCCAAGCCACAAGACAAACTCCTTCCCACTACTCCCTTTTTTTTCCTTAAGCAATGGGAATCTCCCGATAGCCACCCCTGCCCTAGCTCTGCAGGGAGTATTGCATGACAGCTGTCAATGTTCACTCAATGCCTACAGGCTCTTCAGTTAGCTTATGGTAAATTCTATCAGGTCTGGGTCTCTTTTTTCAGAACAGTGGTCTCCTCTCTGGCCCAGGGTGGGTGCAGAAATTCCATCCAGTAGCCAATGCCTGGAATCAGGGGCCCAGGAGCCTGCTTGGTGCTCTACCCCATTGTGGCTAAGCTGTAAGAAAAAGTCCCCTTTACTCTTCTCTCTCATTTCATGAATCAGCAGGAGTCTCTCCCCATGACCACCAGCAGTTAGGAATGTTCTGGATCACATCTGAAGCCAGCACATCACTGGGTCTCACCCATAGCCCATGGCAAGTAGTACCATGCTACTATTAATGTTTGTTCAATGCCAAGGGACTCTTTAGTCAGTAGGTAGTGGATTCTTCCAGAACTTGATCCTTCCCTTCAAGGCAACAGGTTCCCTCTGGCCCAGGGTGTGTCTAGAAATGTCATCTGGGAGCTAGGGCCTGGAATAGAGTCCTCATGAATTTGCTAGTGTCCTAGTCTACTGAGGCTGAGCTCACATCTAAGTTGTAAGACCAAGTCCCCCTTACACTCCCCTCTCCTCTCCTCAAGCAGAAGGAAGGATGCCTTCTGGACCTGCAGGTTGTGCTGCCTTGGGTGAGGGAAGGATGATACAAGCACTCCCTTGGCTGCCCCAGCTGGTAGCTCACTATGTCGCATGCACTCCAAGTCCACTGTCTCTGAATCCCAGAATTGCACAAGGGACTTGCCCAGGAATAGCAGTCTTTGTGGCCTAGAGTGTCTTTCAAGTTTATTTAGAACCCCAGAGCTATTTAGCCTACAGCAGTGGCTGGAACTCAGGTTTTGACTGCTGGGATGTTCTATTCCCTTATAGCTAGGGTTGGTCTAAACGCTTCTTCCTTGGGCACTGGCTGAATTCTAGCTTGTGTTGTTTTCCACTGTGACATGCAGCACTGAGTTCCAATGCAATCACTTTGCTCTCTGTCTTCCAAGCACACAGATCTCTCTCTGTGCCACATGGCCACTGCTGGCAGATTGGGGAGCAGTGATGTCAGTTATTCAAGCCTCTTTCCTACCCTGTTCCAGGCCTCTTGTGTTTAAAACCAGGTACTGTGATTGCTTACCTGATTTTTGGTTCTCATGAAGGTGCTTTCTTGTGTGAATAGTTTTTCTACTTATTTTTCCTACAGGGGGATGATTGCTGGAGAGTTTTATTCAGCCATTTTGCTTCACCTCCTCTAGATCCACATTTTGTATTTGTATTTTACTTCTTTTCCCGAAGAACTTCCTTTAACTTTTTTGTAGTTCTGAGTAGTTCTGGCAATACTTTCACTCAGTATTTGTTGGTCTGACAAAATCTTTTATTTTTAAAATTTTGAAATATATTTTCATTGTATATAGAATTTTAGATTAAAAATTTTTTTTATAAGCAGTTTAAAAATGTTACTCCATCACCGTTTGTCTTGCATAGAGTCTGATGTAAGATCTGCCGTAATGCTAAATATAATATTTTTTCTCTTATTTTAACATTTTGTCTTTGGTTTGGAGAAGTTATACCTGAATGTTTCTGTTTCTGTTGGCATTTTGTTTCTTTTGAAATGTATCCAATTTGTATCCTCTGAGATCCTCAGCACAGAGTGTAGTATCTCATTAATTTTTGAAAAATTCTCAGTCACTATTTTTTCAAATAATTTTTCTCACTTGTGTATCTTCTCCTTCTGAGATTCCAAATAAATATTTATTAGTTCATTAAATATTATCCCATAGCTCATGGATACTCTCTTCCTCGTTTAATTCCTTTTTTCCTTCACGTTTCATTTTGAGTAAATGTATTGACTTGTTTTCAAGTATATTGATGAATTCCTCTGCTATGATGATCTGATGAGCCCATCAAAAGCATTTCTCATCTTTCATACTGTTTTTTGTTCTAGCATTTTTGTTTCATTCTTATAGTTTTCATCTCTCTACTGAAATTACCCACCTGATCATTCATGTTGTCCACCTTTTCTACTAGAGGCCTTAACCTATTCATAATAATTATTTTTAATCCTGCATTTAATAATTATAATATCTGTATCATAACTGAGTCCTATTCTATTGTTTACTTTATTTCTGAACAGTATTTTTTTTCTTTCTTCTTTTCTCATCTTGTAATTTTTTGTTGAAGATAGACAGTTTGTGTAGGACAGTAGAGACTGAGGTACATGAAAGCTATATGCCTAGATATGAGCACCCATTTTCTTCTATGGAGTATTTAATAAATTTCATCAGTAGTTAAGCTGTATTTGGTTTTTGTTGTTTATATATTTATCCTCAGTATACAACACACTTCAGATTCCCCTGGCATTACCTTAGGTTTAAAGTAGGGGCTGGTTTGTCTGAGATGTTTTCTTAATGTCTCCTCCACCCACAACTTTCAGCCTTACATTTGTGCTGTGCCTCAAAGATGATTTCTCTTTGTGCTCTTGACTCTCTCCCAGCAGTGAATTTGTCACCTGATACTTGACATTTGTTAACTCAGTGATGGAAAGTTTGTGTGTGTTTGGTGGTGGTAGAAGGTTGTTCTCTGTTGTTCTGATTAACTTGAATATTAGGCAGGTACTTTGTTTCTAGGTCTTGAGGATGGGCCTTCTCAGTGAGTCTGCCTCCCTAAGCTACAAGTTGTGGCCCAACATATTTTCCTGCTAAGGACTGAGAGTATTTTGTTCTTCTTTTCTTGATTGCAATGGGCTTTCCCAAAGGCCCAAGGGAACAGTCCCTTTTGCCTTTGTCCCACTGGTTTAGGGCTTTTGTTCCATAGCAGGAATAGACAAGGGTCCAGGTGGAAATTGTGCCTTTTTTTTTCTCTGAGACAGAGTCTCGCTCTGTCACCTAGGCTGGAGTGCAGTGGCGCGATCTCAGCTCGCTGAGGCTCACTGCAGGCTCCGCCTCCCAGGTTCACACCATTCTCCTGTCTCAGCCTCCCAAGTAGCTGGGACTACAGGCACCCGCCACCACGCCCGGCTAATTTTTTTTCTTTTTTTTTTTTTTGTATTTTTAGTAGAGACAAGATTTCGCAGTGTTAGCCAGGATGGTCTCGATCTCCTGAACTTGTGAACCACCTGCCTTGGCCTCCCAAAGTGCTGGGATTACAAGCGTGAGCCACCACGCCTGGCCCGAAATTGTGCCTTTCTAAGAGTGACTGCTCATCCTCTCTTCTAAGCCCTCATCACAGGGATGCTTCCTCTTGCCCTAGTTGTTTCTCTGAGTATCTACTGAGATCCATGGCTATGAATGGATACAAATTCCCCTTATATCTACAGCCTCCAGGAGTTCAGTGTTCTCTCCGTCACTCCTCTGCCATTAGCCTTTATTAAAATTTTTAGCCGGATTCTTACTGTTGTCTCATGGCATCTTCTCTAGGAAAGGGAGTTATTGTGTCTCTTCACTCATTCGAGGCACCTGTCTTTCCTCAGATTTTCACTTAGTTTGTTGCCTTTTTACCTCAGCACTCTGATGAGTGTGAGAAAAGTTGTGAATGTGGAGGTTTTCTGTTATTTTTATTACAATGGTGGGAGTGTTGCTTTTTTCCACTTTCTAAATCCTAAATAGAAGCCCAGTAACCAAATCCTATATATATATATATTTTTTTTAAATTTGAATCTAAGGGGTTCTCATAAGAAAAAGAAATTCTCTTCTCCATTTCAAAATGTTCCTCATTTTGAGTATGATAACAACATCCTCTCTATTAAGTATTGACCTTTGTTGAGAATTTTAGATACAGTATCTCCATTAATTATTTCTGATACACTAAGATGTAAGTTTATAAGATAAAACAATCATTTGTGTATATTTGTGTGTATGTATATGTGTGTGTGTGTAATTATTTTGTTACCCTTACAGTGTTTCTATCATTGCCCAAGAATCATTTCTTGGAAGACTAAATTACAAAGGAACATACAGTTATGTTTCTGGGCTTAAAGCCCATGCATACAAATTCCCAAACACTAAATATTTTATTTTGTGTACGATGTCTCCTAACACATCCAAGGAAATGCAAATCAAATTTTACAGGGTATTTTTCTCAGATTCATGTATATAGAACAAATTCAACCCTCAAATATTTTACACATTTCTGTTCCAATTAACGTTTTAATAAAATACAGCATTGCTTTCTTGACAACGTAATTTTGAATATCAAATCTTTAGATTAACAAAATCTCCTAAAATTTCTTAGTCTACAATTTAAAACAAAACCTGGACTGGCTAAGTTGTAAAAAAAGGTTTTTTTTAATTAAACAAGTAAACATTTTGAAGAAAATTGAACTTAGTTTTTCATATTAATGTTTTACAATTCATATTATTATAATCCAAATGCAATCTAAAATACCCTTTAGAGAATTTGGAAGAATTTATTGAGCAAGCATAGTCATGATGGCCAGAGTTCCCTACAACTCACAACACTGATGTTTAGCTGAGACTATTATCCATCAAATGAGAGCTTTCTGTAGGAGACCTGCTTACAGAGAAATTGGGAAATTTATTATGTTTCATACATTTAATAGTGACTTAAAATATCTAGTTTTTAAACACACAGAAAAAAGAATTATTTCACTTTTTAAATCATAGTATTGGACTTTGCATTCTTTGCATGTTGGAACAATATTATTGGTGTTTTGTTTGTCTTGTTTTACAAGGGATCTTGCAAACAGATAATTAATAATATGAGCAATCAGGTGTGAGAAATAACTCCATTATTATTCCAACACTCTCAGTAAATTGTTATTCAATATTACAAGTAGGAATAAGATGAAAACAATTTTCTTTTCTATTATTAGATTTTTAAGTGGAATCTACCTTGATATATATATTAGAATTACATTTTATGAAATACAGAAACAATTCCCAGATTGACTTACCTTTTTACTACTCTTCCTTCTTATTCTGGTAGGTTTCTAACTTTAGCCACCATCACTATCCCTTTCTTTTCTCCTTTTTCCTTTTTCTTGAGACTGGTGAAGTTTCTCTGTCCTTCAGTTAGTGTTTGGTGGTATTTGGCTGAGGTCTCCAGAAGGAGATTCAGAGAAGAAGGTAATTACACAGGAACTTTATTAGAAAATGTTTCTATAGCAACACTCATGGAAAGGAAGGGGAGGAAACAGGACTGGGTAGAAGAAAGTCAGCTGTGTTACAGTCTCAACAAAGGCCTCTGCAAATCCTGTGGAGAGATCCAAAGCTTGGATAATCTTTCAGAGTTATGAGCTGGGGCAAGGGATTTGGGTCTTAAATTCCCATGTGGATTAGTCATTGGGTGAATTGCCTGGGGAAGTACCTGTGTGCTTTGATGAGGTAACTCTCTTTACCAAAGTACCTCCTAAATAGGCCTGACAATTGAAGGATGTCCACATGAAACACGCTATGCGAGTAAAAGAATAAGTTTATTCTAGAAGGGGGAATTAGATAACAGTTACAGCATCCACAGCAGTTCACTGCACCACTGAGAATCACATGTTTATATTAAATCTGGGAGCAGCTCCTACAGTTTCCAGGGTGGCAGGGGGAGAGAAATCCTGAGAAATTAGTGAACCAAAACTGTTATGCCTTTCCTGCTCTATCATTTTTAGATTTCCTTGATCACAAGCTAGAATGTCTACTGTTCTTGGTGGCTCCCCTGGTAACGTGACCCAGACCTCCATCCCTGAGAAGTCTGAGCTCTGTATGCTGTTCTGTCTAGCCATGGCTGCTACATTATTTTTTTCTATTTACCATAGCAGTTATGCACAGGAATGCAAAGTGGCGCCCAACTAGATTACCATGGTTGAAACATATTTCTTCCTGTCCCCTTGTGTAACAGCAGCCCTACCGGGTTATCAAGATCAACTATCCCTTCTATGATGGTGAGTCTTCTTGTTGATTCCTGGTCTCTTGGCATAAGGAAACCAAAATGACATTAATCCCTATTCATAAAAATATCAGATATCCCAGTGCTGGAACACTGACCCAGTTGCAACTGATCTTTTCAGTTAAATGGAACTATTTTTGTGTCCCCTGATTGAAGTGTTTCCTCTTTGGGAAGGAGGACTTATAAAATTTCATAGTTCACAGTTATAGAAATGGAAAACACAGATTCCCCAAAAGTGTCACTAGCTGTGATAGCAGAGTATCCCCTCTCCCTAGCACTTAGATTCTGGGTCCAAGTATTCTATCCCTTAAAGATATAGCACCATATAAAATCCATTGATTTAGAATGCCCTGCATCCCGGAACATGGCACCCCATCCTCCCAAGTTACCCTGTCTAAGCTGGTGCTCCAACTATGCTTTCACCATCTCTTTCCATCACTTTATTAGCCAGAGCTTATGGGTAGGATAGTATATAATATAACCAACAAATCTCATGGTCTCTGCTCACACCTTTGCTCTGCATGTCTTTTGCTATAAAGTAGTTCTATGCTGCTGGTGAATTAGTCTTTAGAGTCTCAGATAGTGCCGATGGCTACAAACATGAAGTCAGACAATACACACCTATAATGAGACTATAAGTATATTCCTATCAAAATAAACCATTGCCACTTCCTAGGTAGAAGGGGTCAGTGTAGTCAGTGTGCTGCCAAAAGAAGGGTTTGTTCCACACTGAGGCTCATCATTGTTTTGCATTGGTGACTTGAATATGCCTCAATGGCAGTACTTAGTCTACTGCTGTAAATGGGAGCTTAGCCTCCATCCCTACCACTATGGCTTCCAAGTATGCATCTATTGTTCCAGCACTGGGATATCTGATGAAACACGTTAGCTGAGGTCACTGGTTGATAGTTTTGTTGACCTGGTTATTTGGTGCCTATTCTCTTTCTACACAGTGCAGGTGACCAACTGTATTGCGTACAGCTCTACTCTATGGAAAGATTTTTTTCTCACTATCTTCTTTCAAGATTACCTTCTTTCAAGTGTAGCTTCCAGCCATTTCCAAGTTGTACCCACATACTGAGCCAACCCATTAATCAAGATTTGTTTCTGCCTCTTTTGTCAGTTGCTCACAGGTGACCCCTTCATCAGTCATTAGATATAAGTTACTTCTAGGACTGAAAATTTGGGTAAAGCAGTTACCCCAAATGGCAGACAACCAACAAATTTCTGCTATCGGCAGTCCCAGCATGTAGAGGAATAAGTCCTTCATTCTTGAAGAGAGAGCTTGGTGTCTCTGATACAATATATATTTCCAACTAGGATAATAATTTCCTAGAGTAGAAAAGTAGAATATATGACTAAGATTTACCCTAAGATGACAGGTGTCATGATACTTTGTCCCATTACACACAGAATTCAAGAGATAAACTATTAGTAATTATTCTCAAACTGTAGTTATAATATATAGAGACCAAGTCTTCTTAGCCAGAACATTTCTCTATTAATATTCATTCTTACCAAAAGTCAAGTGCAAAATCCAGTTTAGATGTAAAAAATATTCTATAATCTGGTCTTAATTGATATTTCAAACTAATTTCTTACTTAATTCAATCATTTACTCTATGTTTTCAGAGCCGTCCAATTTATACTTACGACAAGCCTATATTTTAGATTGTACTGTTACCTACATTTTATAGATGTGGCAGTGAAAGCTTAGAGAAAGTAAATTGCCTAAGGCCAAAAATTTTCCTAGTGATAGAGTAATCTACTATTCTTATTTACTCCAAAATTTTATTCATACGGTCATCCATGTTTGACAAATACTTTATTGACTTAGAAATGGAAGTGTAGTCAAACTAACAACCAAAAAAATGTTTAACTATTTAAAACACCTTGTCCTAATGTATTAACTTATTTAACTGTCTAAGCCATCAATCCATACCACTAGTCTTTCAATAAACTAACATGGAAAGTATTTTTATGAATAGGGATTGTTGTACTGTTTTTAAAATTCCAGAGTTCAGTAAGTAGCTGCTTATTTTATATCTTTGACTGGGTACAATGTACCCAAAGTAAATTCCTTACAAATCAATAGCCTCTGAGGTGCAGAATGAGATAATAGAAAGAGGATTGTAGGACGAGAATAATAAAGCAAAAGGGTTTGGTTCAGATTTCTCAGATCTGTGAAAAACAAACAAACAAAAAACAGTATCTAGAAAGTAATAATTTCCCATGAAGTTAATATATTGATAATATCAGTAAACACAGTGTTCAAATGATCATTGCCATACAGGACTCTGTAAACTGTAGCTTTTTTTTTTTTTAATATTCCTTACCCAAATCACTATTGTGATTTCAATTGATGAAAGAACTATAAACTTGTAATTTTTTTTTTTTTTTGGTTGGAGTCTCACTCTGTTGCCCAGGCTGAGCACAGTGGTGTGATCTTGGCTTACTGCAATCTCCACCTCCTGGGTTCAAGTGATTCTCCTGCCTCAGTCTCCCGAATAGCTGGGACTATAGGTGCCCACCACCATGCCTGGCTAATTTTTGTATTTTTAGTAGAGACGGGGTTTCACCATATTGGCCAGGCTGATCTCGAACCCCTGACTTTGTGATCCGTCTACCTCGGCCTCCAAAAAAAAGTGCTGGGATTACAGGTGTGAGCCACTGCGCCCGGCCTAATCTTGTAATTTCCAAGAGGTTCAGTTTTAGGGGATTTAACCACAGTCAGATTATGAATCATATCTTAGATCTCTTTTCCTTAGAATGGCACCTGGGTTAAGGGTGGTTTGTTGGTTTATAAGAGATGCCATAATAAAGTATCACAAACTGGATGATGTAATCAACAGAATTTTATTTTTTCACAGTTCTTGAGGCTAGAAATCTGAGATCAAAGTATTGGTAGGGATGGTTTCTTCTGGGGCCTCTCTCCTTGCCTCATTGATGGCTTCTTCATGTTCACAGAGAGTTCTCCCTTTGTTCCCAAATGTCTTCCTCTTATAAGGATGTCACTCATGTTAAATTAGGGCCCATGCTAGTGACCTCATTTTAATTTAATTACCTCTTTACAGACCCTGTCTCCAAATATGGTCATATTTTCAGATATAGGAGATAGGAGTTCAACATAGGAATTTTTGGGGGGACACAAGTCAGCCTGTAGCTAGTGGGAGTGCTTATAGAAGTTGCTGGGTGATGCTGGGCCTTGGTTGTTTTCTGGGCTCTCTGGCATGCCTGGAGGTGTATATCATCTGGTCTGCCCAGCAGCCACTCTCTGAGCTCTTAGTTGTCAGATCTACATGCCCTTCTGCCAATACCATCCCTTGTCCTACCATGAGATCTCTGGATCTCTTGGCTGTCTATCTCAGTGGGCTTCTAAGTCCTTTGGGAGTTTGGGGAAAGGTTTGAATCTTGCAGACTGCACTGGCTGCAGGCCTGACTGTGACACTGCCTTAGTCCTTCACTGCCTCTAATACTCCAGGAAGCCATTATTTTTTGCTTTCCTGTTCCTTCATGGATACTGCCTTCTTGTGAGCAGGCATAGAATCCTCTTTGCTTTAAAATCTCCAAACTTGTCTATTGATTTATTATCTTCCTTTTGGAGACATTAGTACAGTCCGCTTCTCAGTTGTCCTCCTTTCAATGTTCTCCTTTCACTCAAACCTTGGTTTTTTTTTTCCTTGTTACATAGCAGAAGGGGAGGTAATGGGGGAGTAAAGAATGGGCTCTCCCTAAAGATATATTATTCTACAGTCTATTCATTCTTTCATCTAGATGTATACGTTCAGTGGAAAAGTAAGAATTTTTCTCTCCTGAAAATCTGATTTCTTAAAGATTTGGTAGCCTCATGTCTTCCATACTGAATGGAGGAGTGTCCTAGTTAAAAAGATGGGACAGGTAAAAAGCATATGTTAATATTTCCAAAAGTTATTCCTCTATGTAATGTATGTCGAAACCTTAATACTAGTAGTCACGGGTGCAGCCCTTCTAGTAAAAATCCTGGGTGAATTTAGGCTTGTCATTTATTTTTCCTGGATCCCAGTTACTCATGTATAAAATGGTGTAGATGATAAGAGAAGTCCTTTCCACCATAAAATTCTATGCCTCTGTAGTGATATATTGAAGTTTACTCAATCTACTAAAGAACCACTTTCTATAGGTATTTTAAAATGAACAAAAATGAGATGCCTATCTTCTTCCAGTTTTTAATTTCATGATTGCCTGTGGGGTTTTGCCAATATTCATTTTCTTTGTTAAAGTTACAAATGATTATATTTTTATATGACTTTCCAGGCAATTCCACAGTCTTCACATTTTTTCATGACCTATCATTTAAGAAAGAAATGATACATTATCAGTCCACAAAACTGACAGGGTTTCTCTTTGAGAACAGCCAGATAAATAAAATTACATATGGTCAATAATTCCAAAATCAGCTCTAAACAATTCATATTTCAAAATAGTACTTATTGAGTTACTTGTTTTGAATATCTTGGAGACCAGCCCTGCTTTTGTTGACAGTATTTCTGGGAATGTTGACATTCCAGCAGCAGCACCTATCAATTTAGGGGTAAGTGTTTGGAGTATGGGATGGTATAGGAGATTGTAACTCACCCTCTATAAAGTCTGCTAAACTGGTTTTACCTGATTCTAGTTCTTATGAGGTTTTGAAGGGAAAGCCCAAGTGTCAGCCTTGAGCAAAGTGTTAGAGTTGAACTATACAGCCTTCAAAAACATACAGAATTATAATTATGATGAGTGAAATTTTAAATGGTTGAAGGCTCATTTTGTATAAACATGTTGAAACCCGACTTGATTTAAGCCATTTCTCTTAAATATAGCCAGACAACTTTACAATGTCAAATTTCTGGTGTCATGTCTACTACTGCTATTTGCTGCCCAAACAGTTGGCAAAATTTCAGTAAGAGATTTGCCTGAGTCTAAAAGTTGTCCCTGGGAATAGAATAGGAAAATACAATGAGATTGTGTGTTACATTCTCTGGGGGTAAGTAATATAAAAATTCAATAATAATTAACAACAAAAAGTTGGAATTTTTTGTTTGGTTTTATTTCTAAAAGTAAAGTCTTGTCAAGTGAGCTTTATATTTTTCCTCATTTGGTAGGCCTGGCAATTGCCAATTAAATGGCTACTATGTTGGGCGACATCATGACCCCATGCCTCTGTCCATGCTAGTCCTTCTGTCCAGACTGTATACACCCTCCTCAATCCTTCATCGTCTCTCTCTTTTCTCTATATGACTAACTCCAACTCATTCTTTAAGATTCATCTGGAAAGTTGCTTCTGGCAGGTGACAGCTTCTCCCGACAGATTTTGTTATTTTTTGTCACTGTGTTTTCATAGCATTTTTATATTGATTTTGTAATATGCATCATATCATGTTGTAAGAACTCTCCTGACTGGAAACTTATCATACGTGAAGCCATGACATTTCTTGCCTTTCCCATAGTATATTGAACGTAGTAAACACTGAAAGCAATGACTAAGTGAAAAACTTCATTCATAAGGGTAGTTTGCATGTCAGATCAAAGGCTTGTTTCCACATCTCCAAGAAAATACTTAGGTTTATTATGATCTTACGTAATGTTAAGTGATTGTAGTACTTGCCTACATAGAGTCTTAAGCCTGAAAAAGAAGGTGGAACAGAAAAGTGACTTATGACAAATCAGATTTAATTTAGTTTAAACGTATTTGTGGGGATGGGGTTTGGGGTAGAAATAACCCAAGAGTACGGTCCTTGAACTTGTTATAAACCACAACAATGAAACACAACTTAAAATAAAAGTCTTACACTAAACCTACAAAACCCAGTTTAGTCCTTCCTTCTGGAAAGAACTTTAAAGATCATCCAACTTACTGTTTTACCCACTTTTTTCTATGAAGATTGTTCAGCAGCTACCCAGATTGACTGAGACTGACCAAAGGATGAATATCTGGGGCCCCGCATATACTTCCAACATCAAGGTCAACTTTCATTGTGTGTTTTATTAGTTCAAGACTACCTCCCACTCTTGATTTTGGGGTACTTACATGTTGTTTCTGACCTCCTTAGGCTGATAAGCTTCACGGATTTACACATTAAAAAATATTGTAGAACTCGGGCATGGTGGCTCACGCCTGTAATCCCAGCACTTTGGGAGGCCAAGGCGGGTGGATCACGAGGTCAGGAAATCGAGACTATCCTGGCTAACACGGTGAAACCCCGTCTCTACTAAAATAATACAAAAAATTAGCCGGGCATGGTGGCAGGCGCCTGTAGTCCCAGCTACTCTGGAGGCTGAGGCAGGAGAATGGCATGAACCCGGGAGGTGGAGCTTGCAGTGAGCCGAGATTGTGCCACTGCACTCCAGCCTGGGCGACAGAGCGAGACTCCACCTCAAAAAAAAAAAAAAAATTGCAGAACCCATGTGTTTCTAACTTGAGTAGATCCCCTTCTTTTTTGTTCCCAGATTGCCCTAGGAACACAAACTCCTCTCCTGACTTATGCTTCTGCTCAGCTCCAGCCAATACACAAAACTTCTGTGAGGAAAGGGAAAGCAGAGAACTTTCCAGCAATTGCTATAGTTTTTTTCTCAAGAAAACACAGTTCTCAATAAGAAGAACTCTAGTGTCAAACTAAGGGTAATGATATTTTCTTTGCTTATTATGCTGGTTTTCAATTGAGATACATATTGGAATTCAATAGGATATTTCATTTGAAGAAAGAATATTTACAGCTTCAAAATTAAATGACAAGTTAATGGGTGCAGCACACCAACATGGCACATGTATACATATGTAACAAACCTGCACGTTGTGCACATGTACCCTAGAACTTAAAGTATAATAATTTAAAAAAAAAATAAAAAAAATAAACCCTCCCAACATCCACCCCGCCAAAAAAAAAAAAAGAAAAACCTTAAGTAGTTTGGGTTTCAGGACATAATTTCCATTGCACTAGATGTGCAAGGTACAATAAAATATGTCATTCTTTACATAGATTCAATGACGTTTAGATGTTCTATTTTCCATAAGAGATTAAATCCATAAAATAAAGATATAATTCATACATGAGAAAATAACAGGGAAATCCTGTTGTACAAGTTATATCTATACACACACATATATATATATATATATATATGCTATTCTAATTAAATTCTCAAGCCTCACTCACCGGAAGGCACAAACATTAAAATCCATACTTAAAGGCCAGGCGTGGTGGCTGACACCTGTAATCCCAGCACTTTAGGAGGCCAAGGTGGGCGGATCACGAGTCAGGAGATCAAGACCATCCTGGCTAACATGGTGAAACCCTGTCTCTACTAAAAATACAAAAAGTTAGTTGGGTGTGGTGGTGGGTGCCTGTAGTCCCAGCTACTCGGGAGGCTGAGGCAGGAGGATGGCGTGAACCTGGGAAGCGGAGCTTGCAGTGAGCTGAGATCGCCCCACTGCACTCCAGCCTGGGAGACAGAGCAGCGAGACTCCATCTCAAAAAAAAAAAACAAAAACAAAAACAAAATCCATACTTAAAATGTCTTAGTTTTAGATATTTGCTAATGTAAGACCTCTGGCTGCTGGAAAATTTTGAATATGCTCAGAAGCAAATCTTATTCTACTCTTGAATCTAGCTTCCTTGAGGAAGTATGCTTTCTGCAGTCCACTTGCAAGTGGACTACCCCTTCCACTGGTGCCCTGCATGGGATTGTGTGTTGGCTGCGTGCCATCATCTGTTTGGATTTCACACTAGGCACCTCCATTCTTGCCTGCTGGCCAAGCTTGGACCTCAATACTGGTGGGGATCTATGACGGTTGTGGAAACAGTGAATCTACTGCCACATTTTGTCGCTTGAGCCAGGAAACCACGTTAGCACGCAGAAAAACGGAGAATTTCATGTAAATATCTTCTTCAGTATTTGCTTTAATTCTTACCACCACTGGGGATAGAAAGCTTGTTATACTGACTGAAAAAAGACACTCAATTCTCCGTTTTCACTTCCTTTTCCTAGACTAGCCCTAATGTCTGGGTTCTCTCTTTCTGTCTCTCTTTTCTCCTTCAGCCTGAAAGTAAAATACTTTCTGCCCACCCACAACACATGCAAATAGCTTTCTGGAGTAGTCATCATCCCACTGATTAGGCAAACCGATTCTAAATTAGTTCGGGCTGGGTACAACTGGAACATCCAGTTGCATTTATGTTTTTATAGCATGCTACCATTTATAAAGTGCTTTCATGTACTCAGTTCTCTTATTAACCCTAAAAAATACTAGGCCCTTATCTATCACCAATTTATAAACAGGGAAATTAAGGTATGAAGAGGCCACATAGATTGCCCAAGTCACAGAAGGAGTTAATGGTACATCTGTCACTTCAACTTAGGTCTCCTGGCACTCATAGTCCGTGATGAGGATTGAATAACCTTGGCGTAGAGTGGTCTTTGAAGACTGGATTTAGTTATAGGCATTCTTCTTCCTCTTTTAGCCACATTTCCTTTTCTTTTTTTTTCTTCCAACCTCTATACACCTACCACCTCCCCAACTTATTTTTCTTTATGTTCAGCTGCTTAGAAACTTGATTGAGGGAAGAGGGAGAGTAGAGAGAGAAGAATCATCTGCTAAATCTGTGTTTCCATATCCCTTGAATGTTAACTTGGTAGGCTTCTAGGACTATTATGTTGAGACCTGAAAGTTTGGTTTTTGTAGTACATAATGGGACCTTGAGGAGTATCCTTGGGGGAGATCCCAGCTAGTAGTCACCTGTGGAACATTTGTTATTGGCAGACACAATAGCTACCAGGGGCCTGTTCTGAGCTTACTGGGAGCAGATTCTGTTTCCTGGATTTCCCACAATGCTCTGCACAGTGCTAGGCAAAATTTTAAAATGAATGATGAGAGTGGATGATGTTCACACTCTACAAGATTGGGAGGGTAAGAATACATGGCTGTGAAAATTGAACAAGTAAGTGTTTTTGATTTGTCACTCATACTACCTAGACTAAAGAACTGTAGAAAAGTGTAACATAAACGTCTTGGGAAAGAAAATTTATTATATCAGTGTATATAGCTGAAATAATAAAGTGATATATAAGACATTTTCATTTATTTAGAATAAACTCCTGCGGAAAACTGATATATAATTTCTATTACTCGTTTTAAATAAAAAATATTTGGCTGGGCATGGTGGCTTATGCATGTAATCCCAGCACTTTGGGAGGCCGAGGCAGGTGGATCACTTGGGGTCAGGAGTTCAAGACCAGCCTGCCCAACATGGTGAAACCCCATCTCTACTAAAAATACAAAAATTAGCCTGGTGTGGTAGCATGTGCCTGTAATCCCAGCTATTCCAGAGGCTGAGACAGGAGAATTGCTCGAATTTGAGAAACAGAGGTTACAGTGAGCTGAGATTGCACCATTGCACTCCAGCCTGGGTAACTGAGTGAGACTCTGTCTCTAAATAAATAAATAAAAAGTTTTTGAAGGTCTATCTATTGAAGCAAATCAATTAGCAGAATATACATTGGCCAAGATCAGCCCTCACATTCTCATGTATCAGGCTGACAATTTTAAGTAGGTACTATTTAAGGGACACATAGAGTAAGTTTTTAATTCTTATTTTGATGTTTTACATAAATAGTCATTTAAATAAAATAATATATGCTAATTTATTGTAAAAATTCAAACTATACAGAACAGTAAGGGAAGAAAAAATATTAAAAGGGCTTATCCCTAGTCTACATTTTTCTTTTTCTTTTTTTCTTTTTTTTTTTTTTTTTGAGATGGAGTCTTGCTCTGTCGCCCGTGCTGAAATGCAATGGTACAGTCTTGGCTCACTGCAACCTCCGCCTCCTAGGTTCAAGTAATCCTCTGCCTCAGCCTCCCTAGTAGCTGGGATTACAGGTGCCTGCCACCACGCCCGGCTAATTATTGTATTTTTAGTAGAGACAAGGTTTCACCATCTTGGCCAGACTGGTCTTGAACTCCTGACCCCGTGATCCACTCGCCTCAGCCTCCGAAAGTGCTGGGATTACAGGCGTGAGCAACTGTGCCCGGTCCAGTCTACATTTTTCTAAATGGAAGATTTTGGTGAGAATTCAGAGGATTTTGTAGTCATTCCTTTTTTCAGTGTTGTTTTTGGGAGCAAGGGAGCTGACAACTACCCTATTAGAGTCTTCTGTTTCATTCTTTAACTTTGCTTTTTGAGATTTATGGCTTCACTTTGTTCTTGTATCCTTATTTGGTTGCAGCTTATAAAAGAATTCTTTTTCTTTTTCTTCTTCATTTAAAGCTATTTTTGTTCATTTTATTAGTCTTGGGGAGGGTAATGTTATGGTGCTGCGTAGTTTGTTTGTTTTTTGTTTTGTTTTGCAACCCAAAAACTCGTGTTTGGCTTGCAAAGCTAAAACGTAAAGTGGACCAATGTTTCCAATATCAATTTTGACGCTGTGTTTTGCTTCTTCAAGATTTAAGATTGACTTGGAATGCTTGTACAAGTAAAGGAAAAATGTTACATTCTGAGTCAATCAAGCTCTGATCAGCTGGAAGAATTAACAAAACCAATCTCTGAGCTGCATTGTCGTCTTGAAAAATGAGTTTTCAGAGTTTAACCAATGCGTTCTATACATATGCATACATGTCTATGTACAGAGTTTCACGTGTCACATGTTTCTAGGGGAGGTACTACCCACATTTCCCTTTGGTGAAGAACTTGTTGCCCCAGCATCTAGGTGTGCTCTCAGCCCTTCAGGAATTGCCTCACCTGCTGAGAGCTACCAAAGTCACACCCCTTTCCCAGTCTGCCACATCTGGTGGCTGATCTACATGGGAGAATAAAAGTCTGACTCTTTGACCCACTGAAGGACCACTCTGGCTTCAGAACTCTTCATAGGGTCGGTAAAACCTGTCATTAGGCCTGCTGCTCCACCCACTCCAGCTTTCCTCCCCTCTCTTTACAAGTGTTGATCCCAAGGGAACTCTCTAATAAACAGTTTATTAGAGATGCCAATAAACTAAACCTCACTCTCAGAATCTACCTTGGAAAACCTGATCAGTGACAAAAACATACTGTGTGCTTTCCTCTCAACACCCAATTTCTCTGTCTCCCACTGTGCAGCGGCATTTCATTTGGTGGGATTAGCTCAACACTTAGCACTGGGGTGAATCCTTTATCTAAACCAGTCAGGGTATTCCTATCTTACTAGATAGCCAAATATTCAGATAATCCAGGGTTACTAAGTGAGCATGTTACAGTTGCCTGATCATGGGCATTGATTCAGGGACAGTCTAATCAGTGTGAATCTCAGGGCTTTGGTGATTATAGAAATTAATACTGCTGGCTTGCTCTTGAGATATGAACAATATCGCCCCCGATAGCTGCTAGTCTCCACCTTCCAACAACATTGGGAAACAGCTTGAAGAAGATGCTAGCACACAAAGAAAAGGCTAACTGAAAGAGATATTCAGAAAATAAGCTAGGCCCAGATGGAGCTATGCTGGAATCCTGTCCTGCCAGCATGGGTGCAAGTGATTCATGAGGATGGCAATTTTTTCTCCTAACAAGCAACATTTCAGAAATAGCAAATTAAATGGCTCTGGGTGCTCTCAAAGGTTAATTGAGAAAGTGGAATTTTTAGCCTATGAGCTGGTTAAGGGAACAAACCTGGTAATGTTCAGAATAATCATTGTTGCCCTATTATATGAAAGTCAGACCTACATAAAGAAACACACAAAAAAATCGATATAATGGATATCTCAAGCAATTTGGCCACATATATTTGTTGCATGGTGGTCATAATTTTATTGTTTTAGCTTGGAGCCATTGCAAATGCTTAGTAATTATATTAGTGAGGCAATGGAAATTTTTTTCATTCTTTCTCTTTTATCCATTAAAGTAAATTAATGGTTAGGGAGAAAAAAGGTTTAACACAATATGAGTACCTTAATGGTAATTCCTTTATAGTTCAGTGATACTAGGAAAATGCAGTATGTGTTGTTTTCTTTTTCAATTGAATTTTGCTTAAGGGGAAATTTAGTATTGAGTTTTTATTTAAAGGAATGTGGAACACGGATATAGGTGTAAGACTTTGGTCACTTTGTGGGTACATTTTGCAGTATTGTATTTTTAATTTTATTCTGTTTCATTTATTGTAAGAGAAAATGTACACATGCAGATGGAAAACACTGGCAGCTTAGTGATATTCAGCTAACAAAATGAGCATGATATTTTCTGGAGATCTAGCTCAAAATTATGTATATAAATGAACAAAGGACAGAAAAAAAGACCAAAAGTAGCAAAAGGGTAAAAATATTCATTCTTGAGGTATGCACATGTGTATATATATTTTACATATATATAATACAAAATTCAGCAAAAACGATTCCTTGACGAAGAACTTAAATCAGAGAGAAGCAAAAACTATTGCTGATTGATGATTCAACAGACTGCAAATAACTTTTCCACAGTACACTTGGGAATTTATAGACAGAAAATAGTTTCAATTATTTTCTGAATGAAATCCCATGTGAACTCTGACATGGCAAAGGAGAGTCTAAAATGTTACTGAATATTACCCTGAAAAGCTTTTTAAATACCTTACCTTGATATACTTTATTTTGTTTTTAGAGGAAAAAGTCTGGTTTGCCAGAGGGAAGATAGAAACTAGGTGGTATTACTACTTTAGAAGTTTTTCTTTTGTTCAGTTGCATTTTGTTTGGGGTTCCTCATAATAGCATTTTTTTTCAAATAAAAAAGGAATGCACAATGTATTGGATGGTAAATTTTCTGATAATATTAAGATACAAATTACTCAGGAAACTTAATTTACATTTGTATCAATTTCAGACCACTCTAGGCAATGGAAAGAGAAAAGATAATGTAAAATTTCTACCACAGAGGCAATTGCACTATTACAGTGTTAAATATTCAGCATATATTCTAGGTTAACCAATAAGAAGGTAATATAAAAGTGAATGAAATAAAGGAAAGATAATTGGGGTTGCTGGCTTAATATATAGAAGTTTTAATATATAGAAGTTTTAATCTAATTACTTAAAATTACTCAGTGGTTTCTTACTTCTTATGAAATATATTCCCAAGTCTATCACTGGCATTTAACCTCTCTCAAGTATTCCCAACCTAATCTTCTAAACATATCTCCTTCCACAGATCCTCCTCTCCAGCCATACTAGATTACCCCTTATCTCACCACCGTGCCTGTGTTGTTTTTGTTTCTTCTCATGGGAAAAAATGTCTTCTGTAATCGCTAGCCAGAACACTTTCTTCCTTCTACAAATTCATATAACATGAATTGTTATATGGTGAAAGAAACATTATTTTACTAAACACTCCAGAATTCATCTGAGGAAAATCTATATCTGTGGATAGAAAACAAAGAATCTTTGATAGAATAACTGAAGAAAACAGTGAGACCTTGAGGTGATAGATTTCCGGAGTTATGGAAATAGACTCATGAGTTAAAATACTCTGATCAAGAATAAACAGGAAGAGAAGGAGAGAAAAGAGAAGGGAGTGTGGCAGGGGTGTGTGTTGGGGTGTGGGGCTGATAGAAGAGAGAAAGTAAATGCGTGTAAAACATGGCAGATTTGTGTTAGAAATTTTAAAAGCTGGCATATCTGATGTTCTCTTTTAAATTATGTTTCTGTGATATTCAAATGTGTAAATTCAAGAGATTCTACTATACACAAAAGGCGTTTTGAATGTTTTCTTTGAGATAGAAAGAATATAAAGTCTATATTTGTTTAAATGGCAATAAGGAAATTAATAAAGAGCCTTAAGATTTAATGCAAAAAGTAAAATTCATAGAGAGCAGGAAATAGGAGCTAGAGGTGGATAAAGAAGTATCTTTTCCTTAAAATTTAGCCAGATTCTTAAGGCTAACATGAACTTTCCACTGGAACACACTGATAGAATTGCTACCCCTTATTGTAGAGTGACTGTCTTTTCTATTTGGGCTGGTATAACAGAATACCATAGACTGAGTGGCTTATGAACAACAGAAATTTAATTCTCTGTTTTGGAGGGTGGAAAGTCCAAGGTCAAGGTGCTTGCAGATTCAGTGTCTGGTGAGAGCCACTTCCTCATTTATAGATGGCTGTCTTCTTGCTACATTTTGCATAGTAGAAAGGTCAGGGAGCTTTCTGGGGTCTCTTTCATAAGGGTACTAATACCTTATGCCATTCATGAGGGTGAGTGCTCATGACCTAATTACCTCCCAAAGACTCCACCTTCAAATACCTTCATATTGGCCATTAGGTTTCAGAATACAAATTTTGGAAGGGAGGTTTGGGGTGGGGCATAAACAGTAAGTTTCTAGCAGTGAACAACCATCTGTTTGCCTTTGGGCTTTCCTGGATGTTAAGCAATCAGTGCTTAAACTGAGAAAGTCCCAGGTAAATGGAAATGAGTTGTCCATCCTAATAAGGGACAGGAAGACACCAACTGATACCCGTGTGCCACAGGAACTCTCTCTGGCATGCTTATGGCAACTAATACATGATATCTTGAATTGTTAGTTACTACTCTTTTTGTGAAATATGTAATCAAATGGTAAGATAACTTTTTTGGCAAAAAAAAAGGGTCCATCTGACACACACACACACACACACATAAAATTGAAATCTATACATATTCCCAATTACCTAAAGAGTCTTTATTCTTAATAATTATCCTAATAATGACTAAATACATTTTTGGTACTCTTCTTTTGGCGTTACTCAGGTCACTGGTTCTCAGCTGGTAGTGGTTATGCTCGCTTTCTCCAGAGGACATTTGTCAATGTCTGGAGACATTGTGATTGTTGAGACTCAGGGGAATGGAGAAGCGTGGCTAATGGAATCTAGTGGGTAGAAGCCAGAGATGCAGCCATAGAACCTATGATGTACAAGACAGCCTTCTACAACAAAGAATGATCCAATCCAAAATGTTAATAATGCCTTGGTTAGAAAAATCCTGACTTATTATAGACCTTGAATATGTTTTTCTACCCTAGCGTTGGCAAATGCTTGACTTGACATGAGGATTTGATAGTTGAAAACCACAAAAAGTGTAGGAGGAGGTGACACTTTGAAAGCCTGTTTTAAATCCTCTCTCCATGCCAAACATATCAATGAGAGGTAATATAATTTTTAAAACATCAAAATAAATATCCATAAACAATATAAATATCTTTATGGACCAAAAGTGGAATAGAAACACCACACTGTAGCCTGAGCTGCTGGGATCTAACTTCAAAAGCAAACAAAGGCAGCCAGAGTTTGACTCTGGGAGAGAACAAAATCCAAAATGCCCCATCCCAGGGGATCCAAGCCAGACTCAGCTCCTGAAAGCACTAAGGGCTTGTTGCAGCATTCCATTAGAAAGAATAAAAAGCTTCTTACTATCACTCTGAGTTATAGCTTTCATAAGGATCTATATTAGTCAATATAACCTAGATTATGGTATTGACAAGCAGCTCCAAAATCTACTGGTTTAAAAATGACAAAAGTTGATTTTGTGCTCAGCTACATATGCATCAGAGGCTGATAAGGAGTCTTCACTCATTGAGGTTTGTGTTCATTTTAGACTAAGGTTGATGTAGAAGGCTCTACCTTTATATGTGCTGACATCTGCATTAAGATAAAAGGGCTCTAGAGGGTCTCATATTAGCTACTGTGTGCTCGGTAGTGAAACATCACTTTAGGCTGGAAGTCGTCGGCTAACACTGGTAACATGGTCTCAGGGAGTACTATTCTATCATGTCGCTGGAAAGAGGGTTACTGCTTTAGTGAATGCCACAGGCTCTTTATCTAAAGCTCTTTATCTAAAACTCTGAGAAGTATGAAAAGCTAAGAACCAGGTTTTTACTAAGGTGCTTGCTTCAACAACTGGGTCTGTGTTAACTCCTATTTTATAACAGGATAGAAGCTTAGAGCTATCAATATGAGATCTTGTTATAATGAGGGAGTTTTGGTGAGTCCAGGATGACTACATATTATTATACAGGTGGAAGAGAGTGAAGAGAAAAAACATCCCACACTAAGATCAGCCTGCAACCTATCATCTCAAGCCACATGATGAAACTCAGTAATATTTCCAGTTCTCCTTCTGAACAAATAGTAGGATTGCACAACCTTGGTATCACATAGTTAGGGCTGGAATGTGAGGAGTAAAATTATGTGTGTCACTTTCAGGTCGCTATCAGATCTGGCACGTGATTTCCCCATGTTTCTTTCTTTCCACCATAGAAGCAGGTATATTCCAAATACTCTAGACTGCAACAGGCTGGCGGCTGAGTGAAGATCACATAGAGCAGATGCCTCTGTAGATCTAAGATGGACATTTAGCTTAAATGAGTGATCCTACCTACATTTTAATCGACTGAGGTTCTATTGTTATGCAGCCAAGATTACTGCATATCCTGAGGGAAACGGTAGGTATTCAAGTGTTGGAGCACAGAAACTGATACCCCAAAACATGGTGTTTTGACATGCTGAACTGAAGAAGCAGCCTCAAGGTCTCTGTGATCTCCTACCTCCTGTTTTTCAGTGCTCTGTCTCTCCAAAAGCACAGGATGATAATGTTCTCTAAAGATTTTTATCTGCCTGAAATCTGGACCTACCAAAGCAGAATACAATTACCTTTGGTTCCACCCCTGAGTTTTCATTAACTGAACTCATATCACAGGAAGACTGCAGTCCGTCAACAAACCTGGACAGATTTTTGCCACAAACCATTGTCTGCTCTGTGGGCCCAAAAGACTTTGTCCCAGGCGATTGTATGTTCTTCAAGCTCATTGAATTCCAATAAAAATCATTTATTACCACCACCTAAAGTCATTCACACTTCCCTATTTCTGTTTCCCCAAAAATAGGGAACATAACCATCTGTACCTCATTGCCGGGTAGGACAATTGCTCTGTGATTCTCCTCCATGAATGTTAATACATTTATACACGTTTTCTCCTATTAATGTGTCTTTTATCAGTTGATTTTCAGTGAACCTCCAGAGGATGGAGGGGAAGTTTTTCCTTGGCTTCTACACAAGATATATTTATTGAATGCTTAGCACAATTTAAACCTGATGAGTGTTAAGCTAGACTTTTTTTTTTTTTTGGACAGGGTCTTGCTATGTTGTCCAGGCTGGTCTTGAACTCCTGGGTTCAAGCAATCCTCCCAAGTAAGTGGGATTACAGGTGTGCCCCTGTGCACCTGGCTGCAAGCTGGACTTTTCTGTAGAGTGTTGGGTATGAATTGGTGAAGGTCATGATAGAGGACATTCCAGACTCTATAAACAACAGAGGTAGAGTGCTAACATAGTGTATTTACATGACAGCACAACTGAGGATGTTTTGCTTGAGTGTGGAGGTGAAGGTCAGCTGGGAAGAAAATTCCATGGGAAAAGTTATAAAATGTAAATTACAACAGTTAATTTGTGTTAAAAGGGCATCAGTTAATGAAGGATGTTTGGTTCTAGTTCGAAGAATTTGATTCTTGCTATCTTGAGATTCTTGCTATGTAGTTCTTATGAGGTGAATGCCACATAAATGCTAGTTTTTGGTCTTTTTGAAATGATTATTAATATAGTAGCCATATTTAGAATGATTTAAGATGTGGAGAAGTAAACTAAAACTATTATTATAATAAGCATAGTTTAGGTATTGATAGTGGTAATGGTATAGGAGTAAATTTGAGAGTGATTGGCCACAAGGGAATATTAACAGGATATTTTGATTACTACATATAAGAGAATTAGGGGGCACAGGCTAAAGAAAATAAATCTAAGTCAGAATGAAGGTGGCACACTTGACCAATGACTAGGGTGTTTTGTTTACAGGAGAAGACGATACATTAAACTGTAGATTTTAGGAGTGGCTGGACATATCATGGTAATATCTGGCTTCAAGTTATAAATTTATGGCTCATATGGAAGGTTAATACTGGAGACGTAGATTCATTTCCAATCGTTGCATTTATTCCATTGGGTTATTCATATTCACTAGAAAGGCAAGCAAACATTTCAACGAGTCGTGATGTTCAACAAAAGTAAGAGCAATGCCAAGTTTGTAATTATGTTGTTAGATTTATCATTGACAGGCTTTAGGGTTTTAGTTTAAAAAATGGCTACTATGCAGGTAAAGGAGAGAAGAGATTGCCAAAAAACATGGAAACTTTGTCATTTATATTTCAGATTTGTTCTTTTTACCCTGCTTTAAGGAGTTTAATTTTCAGCTACAGACTTAGCTTCTGGCTGATCTGAAGAACAAATAAGAGCTTACTCTGGGAGTTAATCTTTTTTTATTAGCTCCCTCACAAGTTTTAGGTTATATATGTGCATGGTGAAGTCTAGTCATTGTAGTTGCTGCTGTTGAAAATGTTTGATTTTTATAATTCAAGAATAGACTCATTGTAATTATGACTACCCAAATATAGGCTGTGTTAAATGAATTTATATTTGAGTTCAGAAACATTAAAAAGATAAATTTTTTTCAGTTCATGATATTTTATCGTCTTTGTTGCTATTGTTAAAAGTTAAAAATAAACAGCATTATCTTTATGTAAAGTACTTAATACAAAAATAGTATAGTATTAAAAGTGTTTGATGGGAACTTAATAGCATGAAACTAATTAAGAAGCAAGCCACTAATTCTTATATATTTTGTTATGCTAGTAAAGGAACTAGCCTTGTACAGGCAATAGAGAGTAGTCAATACTAAAATAATTTTTATTATTTTCGTATTTGTATTGGATCAGAACACAAAGCAATTATATTAAGATTTCAGGAATCTTGACAAATGCTGTACTATCATATAGTGGATAAAATAAACATGCTAAAGATAGCATTTAAGTTATTTAAAGGTTAATCATGTGCCCATTATTGAATATATATTAGTTTTGTGTGAAAAAAGATATTTCTGATAGCATTATTGTAATTAAAAAGAGGAAATTCTTATAAGCTATGAAGTCTAAAAATTAAATAAGCTCTGAATGATTCAAATATTTAGGGTTCCTAACTCAAACATTAAATTTATAAAATAAGCCCGAAAATGTTTGTTTTTTTTTTTTTTTTTTTTTTTTGCCTATTGATATCATCTCTAAACAATACAAACTTAAGGATTGCATTTTTTTTTCACTTTTTCTAGCACAATTAAGATGCTGCTAGATGTAGATAGACAATATTCTGCACTTCTATAATCCTCTAAGAATCATCTTATTTTCACATTGTCTGAAAATATATTTGGGGACTTTTAAGTTATTAAGAAACAAGTGCTAAGCCATGTCTGAAAGGAAATGCTTAAAAAAAAGGATGGCCAATTTCTCATTCTATGTGGGAGAATTCTTTGTGTGTGACATGGGATGAGTATTTTCTTTAGGATGAGAAACACACCAAATAATCTCAACACATCACTGGAACATTTTAACTCCATGAAACACATATTTCCAAAGGGAGATCCTGAACACTGTGGAATTTGTTTTTCTCCCTTATGGGGCAAAGAAAACATTTTTCTTTTTCTTCCTCTTTTTTTTTTTTTAACTTAATGTATTAAAAACAACTCGTAAAAAGCCACACACATTTTCTTAGTAGTATTCTCATTCTAATATCTTAAAAAAAAAATCCTAACTTTTACATACTTGTCATAACCCTATAGAAAAAACATTATTGATTTTATATTTCAAGTGTCATAGTTTAGCCTTCATTCTGGCTAAATTACAAACTTAAATAATTTTATACGAAGACGAATAACTGTGAAAGTAAAGAATTTAGCTGACTGCATAATGAGGTTCCCTATTTCGAGTCATTAAAGCAATATGGAATTTTGTCCAAACATGACAGACATATCTGGTTCTATTACTGAGATAAGCACCTGGATATTTAGATGCAGAAGCACTCCAGCTACTGCTAGTTGCCATGATAGTCATGTATAAATTGCCAGGACTCAAGTCTTAAAAATGTAGATGAGAGATTATCACTTCTGTATCAGAATTTATTGATTACGCAGTACTTATATAGCACAATTTTAAGTATTTTTAAAAAGTTAACTCATAACAACCCTAATGGATAGGTACCTTATTATCCTTATTTTAGAGAGAAGGGAAGCTGCCACTCAGTGAAGTGACTTTGGTCATTGGTGAAGTGATACAGTTAAGAACTTGCTAAGGCAATATTTGAACTTGGCAGACCAGCTCCAAAGTCTATATGGGTGTGTGTGCTGCCCCTCAGAAGAAAGCTGTAATGGATCAGGGAGCAGCACTTGCCAGAATTTGTGTTTTTAGTCATCACTTATTAAGGCTAATGCTTGCCCCCTGACTTTGTTTTGTACAATACAAGGGAAAATTTTCTGTCAAACAATGTGAAAGGCTGTTTTATCTTTGATCAGTGTGGAAAAGAGAATGATATTGTCAATTTTCATTGGTTAACAAAGACCACTGGGAATGTGGTAAAGTATCCTGAGAATTCATAAGTCTGAGGTATCTACATCTTCCTCTTATTTGTGGAGGATGTGTTCCAAGACCTCCCATGGATGCCTAAAACCACAGATAGTACTGAACCCTACATATACTGTGTTTTTTCTTATACGATTAACAGGTAGGTAGCACATATAGTGTGGATACAGTGGAAAAAGGGATGATTCATTTTCCAGCCTAGACAGAATGGGCATGTGCAAGATTTCATAACACTGCTTAGAATAGTGTCCAATTTAATACTTCTTAATTTGATATTTCTGGAATTTTGTATTTAATACATTTGGGCCATGGTTGACCACGGGTAACTGAAACCACTGAAGGAAAAACTACAGATAAGGGGGGACTACTGTCCCCTTTAGAAGTCACTTCTAAGGTAAGTGTCAAATCTTGAAATTATAAAATAATCTAATGAAAATTAAAAAAAATTATGAAGTCCATCATCTTGGTGCTAATCTTGACAGAATTGTATTCATCTGTAGTTGCTTATAACCCAGTGGGGAAGACGAATGATGAATTGCCTTATATCTTACCACACATGTAGCATAAACTGTATACATGTACAGACTGGCACACACTCACATAGTTAACACAATGTTTTTCAATTTACTTTTATGGGAAAATTTTGGGACAGAAGCTTCATTCTTGTGAATATATTACATTGAGTGTTTTGGTTACAGGGACTGTAGTTTGAATCCATGTGGCTCTTGGATAGTTAGCAGAAAGCAAAACAATTTCCAACATCCTGGAATATTCCATGCCCTCAGCAGGCATGTTATAGGTGAAGCCATAGGCTGAACTGTTTCAAAAAACATCTCTAAATGAATCAATGATTTATACAAATGGGAGTGAATAAGAACCAGTTATTTCAAAAATTGCATTATATATCAGGTGAATGTCATCTAGATAATTCTGCAGTTATTATACAACTCCAGCAAGCTAATGATGTCAAAGAATATATAATATTGTTCAACATCAAATATTCATCATATTTTTAAAAAGCAAAGTCCCTCTTCTCTGCTTGCAATGCAATGTCTCAAAAATATAGCTAAAGCAAGAAGAAACCCTTTTTGTTTCCCTTGGAACTAAACCACGGAAAGGATATGACATATATTTACCAACTTGTGAAACTTGTTTCCTGGGAGACCTGAAACATATTTATTTTGGGATATTATACTGTACACTAAAAAAAGTATTTGCCAGTGAAACAAGTGTGATCCAGAAATACTTACTGGGAAAATTGAAATCATTATTCTGAAATAAATGAGTGTGCATCATGTATATTGCTCACCAATAGAAGCAGGTATAGGAAAGAGCAATTAGAAGGAGGGGCATGGGTATGGTGCTGCAGGAAAGATCACAATTTCCTGCTTGTTTCTCAGTTTGAAAGTTACTCTTCTAATTGTCTCACAGCATCTTGTTACAATGCAGAAGCAGTTGCTGAAGAAACTTATGCCCTAAAATTAGAGAAAGATGGAAAATTTGAGGACCACACAAATAGAGAATAGTGATTTCTGAGCTTATAAATATTTAGTGAAAGACATTTTGCAAAGAAAATTGGAAGAAGTCATTTCCCACCCACACTTAAGAATAGCATTAATAGAATCTGGTATTAATACACACAACTGGAAAACTTGTCAAACTTGAGAAAATGAAGAATTCTGCCCAAAGATCCTTCACCTAGCAACATCAAGATGAGAGAGTTATTTTAAACTTACTAAGGAGCAAATTAGAAATCAGAACACCAGTCTATCATCTGAAGTTCATGATATACAATTTTTATTATATAAACTATACAATAAAATCTAGTTCTCTTTTTATTATGCGGAATCTTTTTCATTGTTATTGCTCAAAGACCTGGCAATATTCAGATGGCATATTCAGAAGAGATAATTGGACACAGTTTTATAAAAGATCTATTTATAAAGTATGGCAAGGACCAGGGAAAACAAGCAGTGAATAGTAAGCAACCTAGCACTACTAACAGCTGGACAAGTGGGGGTAGTGGTTACCAGAATCCATTCATTGGAAAAAGTAGCTGTAGGAGAGCGGCCACCCAGCAAAAGGAGGAATGCTCTTAATTAGAGGAAGTCAGCTAAGGGAAGACAATACATAGCCAAGGGGAAAATTACCCAACATGTCTCTCTGATCTTTTACATGTACCTCCTGTGATATGCTGACTTGTGTCCCCCAAAATTCATATTTTGAGGTCCTAACCCTCAGTACTTGTATTTGGAGATAGGGTTTTTAAAGAAGTAACTGGAAATGAGGCCATTAGGTTGGGCCCTAATCCAATATGGCTGGTGCCCTTATAAGTAGGGGAGATTAGGACACAGGCATACACAGAGGAAGACCATGTAAGGCAGACAGAAGATATCCCACTACAAGCCAAGGAAACAGGCCTCAGAAAAACATCAACCCTGCCAACAACTTGATCTCAGATTTCTAGCCTCCAAAATTGTAAGAAAATAAACTTTTATTATTTAAGCCACCCAATCTGTTGTACTTTCTTATGGCAGGATAGCAAACTAATACATCTCCCATTGCATAAACCCGGACTGAAGCCAAACAGAAAGGAACTTGGTTGATACAGTAAATGACAGCATGCTCAGTGCCAGAAAGAAGTTGGAGAAGGTTAGGAATCAATCTGGAGTGGGAAAAAAATCTTGAGCACGTTCAAAAAGAATTTTTGTAGTTTTCAAGTGTAGAATTACAGTAAGGTAGCTGGGAAATCCAGTGAGGTCAAGAGTCGGGTGCTCAGCATATGCAAACCCAGTTATCAACAACTTTTATATAAAACTTGCTTGGCTAAGACTTATATCTTCATAGGTGTGCTTCTACATTCAAGGGACTTATTCTATCCCCCCTGCAAAACTAGAATTCTGCCTTAAGAATTCCGGGAAAAAAAAAATCTTCTGGTTCTGAAATTATTTTTTACTTTTAAAAACTTTTTATTTGTAATGAACAAATAATAATTGGAGATACAATGTGATGTTTTGATACATGTATACATTGTGTATTGATTAAATAAAGTGATTCACATATCCATCGTATCAAACATTTATCATGTATTTGTGATGGGAACATATAAAATCCTCTCTTCTAGCTATTTTGAAATGTATCTTACTGACTATAGTCACCCTACCATGCAATGGGACAACAGAACTTACTTCTCCTTTCTTTCTTTTTTCTTTTTCTTTCTTTCTTTTCTTTCCTTTCTTTCTTTCTTTTCTTTCTTTCCCTTCCTTCCTTCCCTCCCTTCATCCTTTCTTTCTTTCTTTCTTTCTTTCTTTCTTTCTTTCTTTCTTTCTTTCTTTCTTTCTTTTTCTCTCTCTTGCTTTTTCTCTCTCTTTCTTTCTTTTCTTTCTTTCCCTCCTTTCTTTCTTTCTTTCTTTCTTTCTTTCTTTCTTTCTTTCTTTCTTCCCTTTCTTTCTTTCTTTCTTTTTCTTTCTTTCTTTCTTTTTCTTTCTTTCTTTCTTCTCTCTTTCTTTCTTCTTTCTTTCTCTTTCTTTCTTTCTTTCTTTCTTTCTTTCTTTCTTTCTTTCTTTCTTTCTTTCTCTTTCTTTCTTTCTTTTTCTTTCTTTCCTTTCTCTTTCTTTCTCTTTCTTTCTTTCCAGAGTCTTGCTCTGTTGCCCAGGCTGGAGTGCAGCGGCACAATCTTGGCTCACTGCAACCTCCGCCTCCCAGGTTCAAGTGATTCTCCTGCCTCAACCTCCTGAGCCGCTGGGATTACAGGCATGTACCACCATACCTGGCTAATTTTTGTATTTTTAGTAGAGATGGGATTTCACCAGGTTGATCAGGCTGGACTCAGACTCCTGACCTCAGGTGATCCACCCTCCTCGACCTCCCAAAGTGCTGGGATTACAGGTGTGAGCTACCGCACTCAGGCTATTTGTCCTTTCTAATTGTGACTTTGTATCTGCTGACTCTCCTCTCCTCATCTTCCCCTTCCTCCCACCTTTTCCCAGTCTCTAGTAACAACAGTTATAGTCATTACTTCTATGAGATCAGCTTTTTCAGATTCTGCATATGAGTGAGATCATGTGGTGTTCGCCTTTCTGTGCCTGACTTATTTCACTTACATAATATCCTCCGGGTTCATCCATGTTGTCACAAATTACAGAATTTTGTTCTTTCTTATGGCTGAATAATATTCCTTCATGCATCTGTTTTTGAGGGGTTATTTTATTTATTTATTTTTTGAAACAAGATCTCACTGTGTTGCTGAGGCTGAAGTGTAGTGGCACAATCTTATAGCTCACCGTAGCCTCGACCTCTCAGGCTCAAGCAATCCTCCTGCCTCAGTCTCCTGAGTAGCTGGGGACCACAGTGATGGGCTACCCAGCCTAGCTAAATTTTGTATTTTTTGTAGAGATGGAGTTTCATCATGTTATCCAGGCTTGTCTCAAACCCCTGGGCTCAAGCAATCCACCTATATTGGCCCCCCAAAGTCCTGGGGGTACAGGTATGAGCCACCGCACCCGGCCCATTTGTCTGTTGATGGACACTTAGGTTGATTCTAATAGTATTGCAAAACTATACTTGACTATTGTGAATAGTGTTACAATAAACATGAGTGTACAGATACGAGATTCTTTTTCACTTTGATCAGTATAGAAAAATATTCTTTTTGGCTGGGCTCAGTGGCTCACACCTGCAATCCCAGCACTTCAGGAGTCCAAGGTGGGCATATCACCTGAGGCTAGGCATTCGAGACCATCATGGCCAACATGGTGAAATCCTGTCTCTACTAAAAATACAAAAATTAGCTGGGCGTGGTGGCAGGTGCCTGTAGTCTCAGCTGCTTAGGAGGCTGAGGCAAGAGAATTGCTTGAACCCAGGAGATGAGGGCTGCAGTGAGCCGAGACCGCACCACTGCACTCCAGCCTGGGGGACAGAGTGAGACTCTGCCTCAACAACAACAACAAAAGAAAAATGTTCTTTTTGATTGCTCAAAGAAAACTACATATGAGCCAACAGAAGACATTTAGACTGTCAAGGATAAAAAAAGAATTAACGAAGGTATTTTTTATACTATTATGAGATAATCTCACAATCCTCATATAAATCCACATGTATATTTTGGTGCAGAGTAATTAATCAGGTTCTCTGTTCAAAAGAAAATTTACTCAGAAAGTACAATGTGTTCACTTATTAAAATCATATTTTAAAGGCACAGTGCAACAAAAAGTTCTGTATGAAGACAGACACCCATGTGCAACTGTCTTAAAAATCCTTTTGGTCTTTGTAAAGACTATGTACTGTGTTACCTTATCCACATATTTTCAAAAGACACACAAAACTCCCTGGGAATTCATGTTTTGGTCCTTGAAAGCACTTTTATTGCAGAGGTTCATAGAGCATTTTATCAGTCATTTCAATAAATGAGAACTTTCAAGTGAAATGTGAAATAATTCTTCCCCCCTTTCTTTTTTGTTCTGACTCTATGCTCATGTTAATAAAAGATGAGTCCCTTGTGGATGAGATAACTTGATTCATGCATCTTCTCCTCTGCATTCATCACTTGCAGGTGATTCCTGACTACTTGACAGAGAGCTTATCATCTCCAATCAGTGAAACACATATTTCCATGTTATACCATGATGCCCTCTAAACAGTTCCATGCAGCTCTCTACTTGCTAAGTTAGTTGAAGCAGGTTTGGGTTATCTTTTCACGTGGCAACAACAGAGTTCAGTTTTTATTTCCATGTCTATAAAATATAACTGGCACATTGACAGTTTTAGATCTTGTGGGCCCGAACACTTGCAGAAAGAGGTTTAAAAGAACATGTTTTTCCTGTAATAGTATTTCAGGTTTCTACATCCTATGCATCCCCTTAAAAATCATATCATTGGCTATCTGAATGTGCAGGGCTATCTGAGCAATATTCTCTAGAACTAATTTTCTCTTACTTTTAATGCATAAAATGTGCATAGTTACATCAAAATATTATCTATTATTAACTAGAAATGTCTTTGGATATCTCAACGGATGCTGTATCAGGGTGACACGAGAGTAAAAGTTTGCTTCTTATTCTAAACTCAGCTTTCAGTAAATCACTGGGAATATGTATTGATATATAGCTGCATTAGAAAAGAACAATTATAATATTAAAGCTGACACTCTTTAAGGTACTATTTTTTTCAGGATCTGAAAAGAATTATCTGTAATTCTCTCTCTACAAAGGAGAGAAAGGCTTTTGTTAAGTCTTGCGTTGCAGGTGAACTCAGAGCAATGGTTGAAAGCTGTGATTCCAGACCATGCCACCACCAGCCACATGATGTGACCTCTCTGGGAATTTCTAGGAGCTATTACTGCTCAACTCTAGCAGTTTTCTCACACAATAGTTTTGAAAATAGATGCTTTGAAAAGTAAAGCATAGGTTTCTTTAAAACATAGCAGTTTTACTGAAAAGCATCCATTGATATCACTAATGAAGGTTTTATCTATTTGATAGGTAACATAAGGAGAAGAGAAAACATAGAGGTTTGAGTCTGTCATACCCATGTAGAAACCCATCTCCCCTAAGGGTTTAGAAAGATGTGTAATGTATAGGCAGCCTGTGTGTGATAAGAAGAAGAACTTCATTAGCAAATCAATTCCTTGAATCCTTGCGAAGCATGTATGATAACTTTAAAGTCTTGAGTGTTTTTTATTTGACAATATCTAGCTTTCACCCTTGCTCAAGGTTTCACAATTAATGGGTAATACCAAGGGTCAAATCTCCTGTCTCTCCTTCAGTGACCCTTCTAGCCTATTTACATATTTACAAAGACAGAGCAAATGCTTTAAAATGCAAATTAAATTCTTCAGGATTTCTAAGTGTAAACAAGTCCAAGGAGAGAACTGGGGAATTTGGAGGATAGCTTTGCTCATTTGAAATTTCTCACTTTCATCTGTTTGGTCTGATAAACAGTAAAAAGCTATTGTCTCTCTTCCCTTAAAAGTGTGGCATCTGACTGTCACAAAATAATGATGTATTTAAGAGAGAATTGACGATGGAAATGTGTCACTTGGTGAAAGAGAAGTAAGCAAAGGTCACAAGTTAAATGCTCAGTAAATTAAGGTAAGTTTTTGATTAGTTAGTGTGTGCTAACTTAAAATTTAAGTAGGGAATCTGCAAACAATTTTTATTTTTAAAATATTATTCCATACATTTAGATTTGAAGAAACTGTGTTTTGTTTTCTCCTTTTTTTTTTTGGTTTCTCTCTTTCATTTTTGGCACAACAAATCCTTTAAGTCTTAAATATAATGAAAGAGCCAACATCATATTTAACTTCAATAACAAATTTATTATTTTAAATGTCACATTGTGTCTCAATACGTTGTACTGGAAACAAATTTTTGATGTACTATTTCATATTCTAAAAGCCTTAAAACTTGCTGAAACAAATACAAAAATAATACAACCACCTCTTTCTAAATGAGAAGCCAGGAAAAATGAATACTACCATAATGATGACCATGAAGGCTTTGTATTGATTGAAGTATCGGCTTTTTCTAAATGGAATCACGTTTAGTCTGCAGAGCTCACATCATCTGGCTGAAACATGTTGATTTCCTTTTCTCTAGCATTTACGTTGCTGGAGCTGTCTTACATTTCCCTCACCTTTAGAACATATTGTTGCAGGTGGCAAATATCTGAGTTTCACGGCACCAAATATGTTATCAGTGGAAGGTGTCTCAGTTACTAGTGAATTCGTTCAGGTCTGCAGCAATCTCAGTTCTCGCCTCCTCAGAAGAATTCAACTGAGAGGTATAAGGCAGAAAAAAAGACCAAGGCAAGTTTCAGAGCAGCAGTGGAAGTTTATTTAAAAAGGCTTCAGAACAGGAAAGAAAGAAGAATTCACTTGGAAGAGACTCAAGCAGGTGCCTTAAAGATCAAGTGCAGTGTTTAACCTTGATCCTAGGACTCTATAGGTTAGCCCCTTTCCCATGATTCCTCCCTTAGGGTGGGCTGTCCACATGCACAGCGCACTCCTTATCCTCAGGAAGTGAGCAGGCACCATGTACGTAGGAAGTTGTATGCATGCCCATCTGAGGCTGTCTTCCCTTTTCTGGTGGAGTGCCCCCAGAAGGCCATACTCCACCATTTTGTCTCTTAATGCACATGCTCGGGAAGTTGCTTCTCCCTGGCATCTGCATTCAATTAACACTTTAATGTAACATGTGTGGACCATCAGGACATGGCCTCTCTTTGGCTCTGGCTGCCAATTTATCACTTTAAGAGAGACAATGTGACCATTGCCAAACCATCACCTGACATTCCTAGTGGTTGGGGGTGGGCCCTCTCCTGCCCCACTCATGCCTGTCTAACTACTTGTAACAATATTTCAGATTGCCTGTACAAGCTTATATCAGAAAAACACACAATTTTTAAAAAGTTTTAAATTAAGGTAAACTCACAGACAGTGAAGTGCAAAGATCTTAGGTGTACTACTTTATGAATTGTTACAACTGTGTAACTACCACCTAGATCAAGATACAGAACATATCTATAACTCCAGAAAGCTCCCTCCAGTTTTCTCACAGTCAGCACTCCCAGAAGATAACTACTCTTCTGATTGTTACGTGTGTCCATGTGAAGAGACCACCAAACAGGTTTCGTGTGAGCAATAAAGGTTTTTAATCACCTGGGTGCAGGGGGACTAGTCCGAAAAAGGAGTCAGCGAAGGAAGATACGAGAGGGGCAGTCTTACAGGACTTTGGGTAGGCAGTGGAAAATTACAGTTGGGACCTGGCTTGACCTGACGAGGAGCAGCCTGGGGAGGAGGGGAGAGGTCAGACGGGTCTGTAGAAAAGGAGGATTCAAAGGACTCAGAACTTGGGGTGGAGACTAAAGGAACAGACAGGAGAGAAGAAGAAAGATTTGGGACGAGTCACATTGGGAGCAGAGACTAGGGAGGTGAAATCCCATCTCTACTAAAAATACAAAAAAAATTAGGCGGGCGTGGTGGCAGGCGCTTGTAGTCCCAGCTACTTGGGAGGCTGAGGCAGGATAATGGCATGAACCTGGGAGGCGGAGCTTGCAGTGAGCCAAGATGACACCACTGCACTCCAGCCTGGGCAACAGAGTGAGACTCTGTCTCAAAAAAAAAAAAAAGAATGCCTGGACGTCAAGCACCTCAGGCCATTTGCCCATTTTATGACAAAAATTATCTAGATCTTGTAGGATGGAGAAATGGAAAGTGCTATTCTCTGGTCACTTAGAACTATTGTCAAGTTTGTATTGGGACCAAGTGGTATTACAGAGGAAAATAAAACGTTTAGGTTTTAGATCAGGCATTAGTCGAAGGGGTTTTAGGTTTTTAAGAACACAGGCTAAAGGAGAAGAAGGGGGAATGGAGGGCAGAAGGTTGCCCATAGTGAAGGAAGTAAGTTTAATGAGAAAGGTAGAGACACGGAGAAGGGGCAGGGGGGTGGTGAGCAGCCCTGGGCTGTAATGTGGGGGACCAGCCAAAGCAGATATCCCCAATGTGGGTGAATGATCAAGGCATGTGTCCCCGCGGTGATCAGACACCAATGGAATGTGGGTGAATGATCAGGGCAGGCATCCCCACTATGATCAGACACCAAGGGAAGACTGTCTTCCAAAATCCATGACCGAGGTCAGAGTTTTTGAGTTCACGGATAAAATGTGTCTCCTTTGTCTCTGCTAGAAAGGAAAAAGAACTGGAATTGAAAAGACAGGGAGATTGAAGGGTAGCCAGAGAGGCTGGAGAAGACAGTGAAGAGACTGCTAACCTGATTTGAAATTGGTGAGATGTTCCTTGGGCTGGTCTGAGGACCTGAAGTCATAGGTGGATCTCCTCATGGACTGAGGGCAAGGACAGGGGACCGGGCTCCCAAAGGAGTCCCCATGTCCCGGGTCTTTGGTACCAAATGTCACGTGCATCCCTGTGACGAGACCACCAAACAGGTTTGAGACTCATTGTCCAGGGGAGAAATGTCACAAGGTCGATTGATTAGTTAGGGTGGGGCAGGAACAAATCACAAGGGTGGAATGTCATCAGTTAAGGCAGGAACTGGCTATGTCACTTCTTTTGTGGTTCTTCAGTTGCTTCAGGCCATCTGGATGTGTATGTGCAGGTCACAGGGGTTATGAAGGCTTAGCTTGGGCTCAGAGGCCTGACACTGATCTCTGCCATCAGAAAGGGTTTTGTTGTCGACATTTCAATTTTGTACAAATGGAAGCACATAGCCTGTGTTCTTTTTTTTTTTTTTTTTTTTTTTTTTTTTTTGAGACAGAGTCTTGCTCTGTTGCCCAGGCTGGAATGCAGTGGCACTATCTCTGCTCACTGCAAACTCTGCCTCCTGGGTTCAAGCAATTCTCTGCATCAGCCTCACGAATAGCTGGGATTACAGGCGCCTGCCACCATGCCCAGCTAATCTTTTTTTGTATTTTTAGTAGAGATGGGGTTTCACCATCTTGGCCAGGCTGGTCTTGAACTCCTGACCTCATGATCCACCTGCCTCGGCCTCCCAGAGTGCTGGGATTATAGGCCTGAGCCACTGCTCCCAGCCGCCTGTGTTCTTTTATGTCTGGCACTTGTTCAGTATTACATCTGTTATGTGGTCTTTGAGAGTTACTCTCTCTTGCCAGATTTTTAAATGTAACTAAGCTTTCATACACCATTCTAATTTTTCTGAAAGTGTCAAATCCAAATCACAAAATCTTGACATAAGGAAAACTGTGCATTTATCTGAGATTAAATTGTCGAGCCCCTTTAATAGAAAGAAAAACTTTTTTAGACCCCCACGTTTAACTATCCACTCTTGCCCCATCCCAGCATCACAAATGAATCCCACCTAACACCAACCACATTAAAATCCTGGAAAGAACACTTAAGGCTTCAGCTTGACACAGGTATAATCACTACAAATTCTTAATTATCTCAAAATTATTTTGGTCATGAATTTATGTAAAAATTTGAACAGAGCTTGGGTGGCAGAAATTATTTGGAAGACTATCAAAAATATTCTTTTCTTTAGATTGGCACACAAACTGTAAACTGCAACATCAAAACAACTCCCTGAAAAATGTTAGCAAAAAATTATCAAGTTGGACTAGAGGAGAAATTACTTTTCTAAAGAAAGAATGTAAAATTATGGCTGGGTATAGAGCAAATTAGTAAAACAAAATGGAACACAGTGAAAACAAATACTGTTCTCTTCCAGGTAGCATCTTTCATGGAAAGCTGAAATACAGTGGGCCATAGGCAGGCTTGAGATGAGATGAACTGAACTGCATTTAATGTAAATAAGGAATTGCATTGAAGAGAAAGGCTTGTATATAATTGAAAGGACAGTTACTACTTCTTAAGGAATAAATTTCCATATATGGAAAATTATTAGAAAAATATTGAACTACACTTAAAAAGGATATTCAGTAGAGAAGATATAGAAATTGGTATTGAATTAAAAGGTGTCAATAAATTTATGAACATAATTTTTCTATTAAAAGATTTAACTTCTAATAACAGTGTTTTTTAAAAAAAACAAACACTGCATTTGACCAGTTAGAAAAGGAGGCTAGTTTGAATTAGGAAAAAAATCTCAATTACAGAATTCTTAAAGGTAGACCATTTTCAAGGTGTAATCTTAAATGAGGGGTGAAATTAAAATTATTTAACAATTGGTAACATGTGGCATCAACTAATCAGGATGGATGTTGCTGGTCATAACTGGGGCAGGGTTCTACAAGTCCCCTGCTCTGCCAGGCAATAATGCCTGAGTTTTTCAGGCAAATATATATATATATATATAGAAAGCCCTGAAGTAGGAACAGCCTTGGAAAAAGACGAGGGAACTTGGGAGCTTGAAGCAACCAGAATGGAAGTACTGAAATATTTTAAGTGCATTTTGACCTTATCTGTGCATAGTGGTTTAATGTCAGCTCTACCTGAACTTCACTGTTTACATTGGCCTTGCTGGTATTCACCTTTAGTCATTAGATAAGGAGGAACCTTTAAAGTTGAAACATTCATTTGCTTTTAAACACGAAAGTCCTTGAACAAGGTTATTTATTTAAATTGAATGAAACCATCCTCTATAACCATGTGTATGTTTTAAGTTTATTGTCCTCTTTCTATGTAATATAAAGAACAACTTTAGCTGTACTCAGACACATCAGTTTCTTTACTAGAAAATGTTATCATAACTAGCCTGGGCACAGTGGCTCATGCCTGCAATCCCAGCACTTTGAGAGGCTGAGGCAGGGGGATCACTTGAGCCCAGGAGTTCAAGACCAGCCTGAGCTACAACCTGAAACTCCATCTCTACAAAAAATACAAAAATTAGCCAGGCATGATGGTGCACACCTGTAATCCCAGCTATTTGGGAGGCTGAGGCACAAGAATCGCTGAAACCCAAGAGGCAGAAGTTGCAATGAGCTAAGATTGTGCCACTGTACTGCAGCCTGGGCTACAGAGTTGAGATTCTGTCTAAAAAAAAAAAAAAAGAAAATTTTATTGTAACTAATGTTGTATGTATTCATTAACTAATTCATTTATTCAAGAATACATTTGTTCCTGCAACTATTCATGCATTTAACACGTTTTGAGGAAAGCATCAATTTCTGTGTTGTCTATTCTAGAATATTTAGGAAACTACTTTTAAAAATCTTTTATGTTTAAAATATTTCCAAAATATAAAACTAGTATTTGCCCCTTGTGGAAATACATGAGAAGTATAGAAATATTTTAAGAAAGTAAAAACAAATACTCTGGTTCACTACTTACTGATACTGCCTGGTGGACTTTTGATATGTTTTTAGAAATAAATTTGTAATTCAAATTGAATATAAAATTTTAACATTTAGACATAAGCATTTCATGAGCATTCTTTTTATTGGAAAGAATAAAACCATCTTAAATATAAAATTCTAACATTAGACATGAGCATTTCATGAGCATTCTTTTCATTGAAAAGAATAAAACCATTATTTTAAACATCAAATAAAATGTCATATGTTTCATCATTTACCTAACTGTTCTTTTAAAGTTGGATATATGTGATTAGAAATAATACTATGCTGAATATGTTATGCATATTTTGTACATGGATTTATAAATATCCACTTATAAATGATTTTGACTTATTAATGGAACATAAATATTTTAAGAATCTTATCAGATATTATAAAATTTATTTCCATAAAAGTTATATTGATTCCTACTAGTAGGTTAGGATTATGTTTATCTTGCTGTATTCTACTCAGATCTTCAACATTATTATTTTAAGAATTTAAAAATAAGCTTTGTTTTGTGATAGTTTTTAACCCCAATGGTTTATAAAGAAACATGGTTTTTGATGTAGAATGTTTTGATTATTTTATTATTTTTGATTTTGTTTCTTACTATTTTCCAAAACAGCTCATTTCCTTTTTCTTCTGCTGTGTTAAATACCATGATTGACTTTAGTCTTCAACAGACCTAAGCTCTTTCTATCCAACCAAGACTGTTTAATAATCTTTGTATTAGCTCTACTCTTTCATGCCCAGAATATGTCTATTAAATGTATCTTTAAATGTGTTTATTTAAAGAGTGAATAAATAACAAAATGAGTAGATGACAAATCATCAATTGAATAATATAATGTTGCACATTATGGTTTAGATTTTTGTAGAATAATAATCCTTTAAGTATTAAAATGGTAAGAGAAAGCTGAGCTACTTTAATTTCTACTAGTTCTCCTACCATTTTAAAATATGGTGTTTATCTAATACTGCTCTTAAAGATTTCAGCACAATATCATTAGAGAAAAAAACACTACAGAAACAGTCACCGACTACAAAGAATCATAATAAAAATATTTGCATTCCAAAAAGTCTGGAGTAACACTTTTGAAAATATCACATCTTCAGTGTAGTGTGTATATTCTTTTCATATTTCTTCATAACACTTTACTTCAGCTTGGAATACAACTGGTTGCTTTTCTTTATGCTTTTGAGGGGGAAAAAGGGTATTATCTCTGATTTTTACCTTGTGTTTAAATCTTTAATTGTCAGTCATGACAGTTGCTCCCTCCCCTGGCTTGGGAGTATTTCAAGTAGATTATAAATAATGCTTGTTTAATTGGAAATTCCTGTTTAGCAATGGACTCATTTCTGGCTCATTCTGAATTTCTTAAAATGTGTACAGTCACTAAAGCATACCAGAGGCATTTTGATACACAGATTTCATTGTGACATAGGAAGGGATATTACTAATTTTCTTTTAGGTTTCAATTCTCTGAAACTTGTTATGGTATCAAGTTATAATTTTTTTAAAAAGTTACATAAAATGCATATATAGTCAATATATCTCAAACATTTATTTCACAAATTAAGGAAGCAGCAGGATGCAGAGCTAGCTCAAAAGAGGATATAAAAAATTAAAGTATATATGGACAATGAAAGAACAAAGCTGAAATAAGACATCTAAAGTAAATTCAAAATCAGTTAATGCCCTATAGTGCAACAAAACCAAAACCTTTGAGTTTTTGTTTTTGTTTTACTACTAAATAGAAAAGTTCTGTATCTCTACTTGTCAATATTTATTTGCCACTTATCAATCTTTTACAAGTTAAAATTCAACTTAATATAATATAAGAAGTGATCCTATTCTTTGTGTTTTCTTTTTTTTTGAGATGGAGTCTCACTCTGTCACCCAGGCTGGAGTGCAGTAGCGCAATCTCGGCTCACTGCAACCTCTGCCTCCTCGGTTCAAGCGTTTCTCCTGCCTCAGCCTCCTGAGTAGCTGAGATTACAGGCAACTGCCACAACACCTGGTTAATTTTTGCATTTTTAGTAGAGACAGGGTTTCACCATGTTGGCCAGGCTGATCTCGAACTCCTAACCTCAAGTGATCCACCTGCCTCAGCCTCCCAAACTGCTGAGATTACAGGCATGAGCCCAGCGAAGTGATCCTATTCTCATTGTTGACATAAGAGGTATTTAATATTTTATTCGAAATTTTAAATATAAGAAACAAACCCACCTGATTAAAGTGCTAAGATTCTTTATAAAATCTCTATCTATCTAGTAAGTATTTTCAAAGAGCTTGTTAGGATCCATTATCTGTCAATAGGATAAAATATTAATGTGGCAGAGTATTTGGCTAATTTTAATTTTGCTTTGTTTTAAAATCATGAAATATATTTATATACTGTAATATATATTAGTGCATAATATAGTAGAAAAGAAACCAAAAACCAATGTATTTAATACAATCCAACTCAAGGAAAAGAAATGCTAATATCATTAAAGTTTTTTGTATATTTCTTTTCAACCACAACCACTCTCATCTTCAGGTAATTGTTAACATGAATTTGTGTTTATAATTTCTTTCTTTTGTAGTCCTAATAAAGCATTAGATTATAAACATATATTTAATGTATATTTGAAGATATTATAAACGGTATACTGTACATATTGTGATATTTTAAATTCAGATTTATTTTTTAAGATTCATTCATATTGGGATATTTGGCTATTGTTTCTTCTTTTCCATTTGATTTCTTACTGGTTGTTAGCTATACAAAAATTGATGCCATAAACATTTTTGTACCTATCTCCTAGAACAGTTCCCAGTATAAAAAGACTTACACATTCTAGAAGATGCATAGGGTCAAAGGTTTTATGCATCTTGAATGTAATTAGACAATTCCCAGTTGTTTTTAAGGGGTTATACTAATTTATACACCCAACAACAAAGTATGTTGCTCCATATTCTCTGCAAGATTAGGTATTGTCAAACTGTTTAAACTTGTCTATTTGCTGGATAAAGAATCATACCTGGGCCGGGCGCGGTGGCTCACGCTTGTAATCCCAGCACTTTGGGAGGCCGAGGCGGGCGAATCACGAGGTCAGGAGATCGAGACCACGGTGAAACCCCGTCTCTACTAAAAAATATAAAAAATTAGCCGGGCGTGGTGGCGGGCGCCTGTAGTCCCAGCTACTCGGAGAGGCTGAGGCAGGAGAATGGCGTGAACCCGGGAGGCGGAGCTTGCAGTGAGCCGAGATTGCGCCACTGAACTCCAGCCTGGGTGACAGAGCGAGACTCTTGTCTCAAAAAAAAAAAAAAAAAAAAAAGAATCATGCCTGTTTTGAAATCTTTGTTTCTCTTATACAGAAGGTGTACATATTTTTATGTGTTTGTTTTCATTGTTGCTTCACCTTTGTTGAATAGTTGTTTTGGTCTTTTCTTCATTTGTATATTTTTATCCTATCCCCTTAGTTATTGAATGGTAAGAGTTCTGGATATATGCAGTTACTGCTTCTTTCTTGTTGGTTATATATGGCTTGTCTTTTCACTGTTAATAATATCACTTGATAATCAGAAACTGTTTTTGAACTTTTACCTTGAAAGCAATTTCAAGCTTACAGAAAAGTTACAAGGATAGTACAATGAAATTGTTTATTCTTTATCTAGTTTTTCTTTAGTGCTGTCTGCATAGATATATGTTATTATTAGTATTATTATCATTGTGAAAACATTTATAGATACAAAGGTTGTATAATACGTAACTCCATGGGGTCCCGCTTACATAGACCACAGCAGAAAGAGTGCCTTCTCCAGATGTGAGGCATGGCGTGACTGAATATGTTATATTTCTTTTCCATGGAGATTCTTGTCTAGATTAGTATTGTCTTATTCTGGTACAACAGGAAAACTAATGATGTAATGCAATGTTAGCCTCAAACCTAATGAGGCAGCCTCATTCTTACTGAAACAAAATGAGCTAAAGATAAGCAGCACGATTGTTGTACAATTGCAGACTGCTATGGAGAATTCAAATCGAAACCTTCAGTTTCTTATTAAGAAAAAATAGCAAAAATATAAAAATTACACAAACAAAAATAGAATATGTGTTAAAATTAACCGTTGTTTATATAGGTGGTAAACTCTTTAGAAAAGGCTATCTATCCGTAGTGATGAACGTTCATCGTGGAAATAGATCCTATTAGAGGAAACCAGTACTTGTTAAGTAGGGTTATAGGCTGGCCACATAGAGAATTCCTAACTGTAGACAGGAGAACCATCTCAGGCTACAGAGGTTATGCAGTCTCCAACTCACGGAAGTGGGCCAAAGTTAGGGAGAGTCAAATCCTAAATGTCATTACATCAATTTTCACATCACTCTTAAATCAGAAGTGACACCCTAAATTTTAGTAAAATCTGCTCCTCATTTTAGATGTCTGCAAATAATTAAACCTTATTCCAACCCCCACCGCCCCCACCGCCAAAGTTTATACGTTGGTAACAGAAAAACATTAACAGGAGATTACCAAGGAGAAGGTGAGCCGTGTAATTATAGAGTCTGGGGCTTAGAGGTGACTGACTCCTAAACAAGTAGATGGTTTCTCCTCCTTGTCAGGCTCTGAAGTTCTCGCTATATCTTAGTAGGGAGGGTGACAATTTCCTTACACTTCACGAGAAGATAAAGATGCATTATACTCTTCTGAAAGGTCATCAGAGCTGTTAATTCTTTATTGCGTCAGAGAAAATCAATTGAAATGTAGGTGGTTATAAGGAGAGAAGAGCCTTAGGGGAAACTTGGAATTAATTTCACCCTTTCTTACCTTGTTGCTATCACAAATAGATCCTGCTTCTTGCTGTGACAAGAAAGAATGGTCTACCTTGTAGCTACTTACCTATTATGAAACAGTTAAAGGGGAGGCTGAAACATCACTCACAATGGATTGTTAAAAAGATTGAAGCACAAATAGGGCAGCCTGGATAAAGATTACTTTTATGCTCCTCAGTCTAATATTTTATTTTTGTATTTAAATGCGCATAGGAAATGGAGTATTTAATTGAAAACTTTATTTTTTAAAAATTAAAGATTTGTCATTATAAGATTTGCTTCAAAAAACCTTGAACTATTTTGTTTTTATAGTTCATTTTTGATAATACCACACATCTCCTACAACAGAAAAACCAAAGCCTCCACAGAAATACCTTTTTGAAACCCAGTAAGTTATGGTAGAAAATATTTTTAACGTTAAATTAATGAAATTCTAGAGAAACTTGCATGGATTGATTTAATGTTATTGGTAGTTTTCTACTATTCATAGGAACTTAATTACTATATTTATAATTTACATATGGTCAGTGATTTGATGAATAATATATAAATCAAATAAAAGAATAGGATTGTTGTGGAAATAAAAAATAATTTTGTCATTCTTTAAACACTTTTAAATATAGATCATGTTTGCTTAAGCTAGTACTCTTAGCACAGACAGGAGATCATCACCCTGAGTAGTTGAATGCAATTATGTTGCCAACTGGTGAAATATATAAATCCCTAAATTGTACTATTTATTATCTGAACCACACAGAGTTGGGAAAAGTTGATTTTTCAAAGCATTGGTATACAAGGACTGGTTACTAATTGAATATAAGGTTGACTTTTAAAATTAGTACAAGTCCTCTACAGCAAGGCTCAGGAAGAGACTCATTGGTTTCACAGGTATATTTCTTTCATTGCAACATTCGGAGGCACTTCAAGTTGCCAGAGCATTCTCAAACTGTTTTCTTTTTTGGGTACACAGTGTGTTTCTCCCTCTGTTTAGTTCCCTATCCCTAACCTTCCCTTGGCATTTCAATAATTTCAGGCTTTAATGTGCGTCGGTTTAAAATGTGGGCATTATCTGAAATGAGACAGTAGAGTACTAAGGCTTTGTATTGAAAAGAGAAAAGATTCTTCCAACCCATGAGCATGGAATGTTCTTCCATTTGTTTGTATCCTCTTTTATTTCATTGAGCAGTGGTTTGTAGTTCTCCTTGAAGAGGTCCTTCACATCCCTTGTAAGTTGGATTCCTAGGTATTTTATTCTCTTTGAAGCAATTGTGAATGGGAGTTCACTCATGATTTGGCTCTCTATTTGTCTGTGATTGGTGTACAAGAATGCTTATGATTTTTGTACATTGATTTTGTATCCTGAGACTTTGCTGAAGTTGCTAATCAGCTTAAGGAGATTTGGGGCTGAGACAATGGGGTTTTCCAGATATACAAACATGTCATCTGCAAACAGGGACAATTCGACTTCCTCTTTTCCTAATTGAATACCCTTTATTTCCTTCTCCTGCCTGATTGCGCTGGCCAGAACTTCCAGCACTATGTTGAATAGGAGTGGTGAGAGAGGGCATCCCTGTCTTGTGCCAGTTTTTGAAAATGGCCATACTGCCCAAGGTAATTTATAGATTCAATGCCATCCCCATCAAGCTACCAATGACTTTCTTCACAGAATTGGAAAAAATCACTTGAAAGTTCATATGGAACCAAAAAAGAGCCTGCATCGCCAAGTCAATCCTAAGCCAAAAGAACAAAGCAGGAGGTATCACGCTATCTGACTTCAAACTATACTACAAGGCTACAGTAACCAAAACAGCATGGTACTGGTACCACAACAGAGACATAGATCAGTGGAACAGAACAGAGCCCTCAGAAATAATGCTGCATATCTACAACTATCTTATCTTTGACAAACCTGATAAAAACAAGAAATGAGGAAAGGATTCCCTATTTAATAAATGGTGCTGGGAAAACTGGCTAGCCATATGTAGAAAGCTGAAACTGGATCCCTTCCTTACACCTTATACAAAAATTAATTCAAGATGGGTTAAAGACTTACATGTTAGACATAAAACCATAAAAACCCTAGAAGAAAACCTAGGCAGTACCATTCAGGACACAGGCGTGGGCAAGGACTTCATGTCTAAAACACCAAAAACAATGGCAACAAAAGCCGAAATTGACAAATGGGATCTAATTAAACTAAAGAGTTTCTGCACAGCAAAAGAAACTACCATCAGAGTGAACAGGCAACCTACACAATGGGAGAAAATTTTTGTAACCTACTCATCTGACAAAGGGCTAATATCCAGAATCTACAATGAACTCAAACAAATTTACAAGAAAAAAACAAACAACCCCATCAAAAAGTGGGCAAAGGACATGAACAGACACTTCTCAAAAGAAGACATTTATGCAGCCAAAAAACACATGAAAAAATGCTCATCATCACTGGCCATCAGAGAAATGCAAATCAAAACCACAATGAGATACCATCTCACACCAGTTAGAATGGCCATCACTAAAAAGTCAGGAAACAACAGGTGCTGGAGAGGATGTGGAGAAATAGGAACACTTTTACACTGTTGGTGGGACTGTAAACTAGTTCAACCATTGTGGAAGTCAGTGTGGCGATTCCTCAGGGACCTAGAACTAGAAATACCATTTGACCCAGCCATCCCATTACTGGATATATACCCAAAGGGCTATAAGTCATGCTGCTATAAAGACACATGCACACATATGTTTATTGTGGCACTATTCACAATAGCAAAGACTTGGAACCAACCCAAATGTCCAACAACGATAGACTGGATTAAGAAAATGTGGCACATATACACCATGGAATACTATGCAGCCATAAAAAATGATGAGTTCATGTCCTTTGTAGGGACATGGATGAAACTGGAAATCATCATTCTCAGTAAACTATTGCAAGGACAAAAAACCAAACACGGCATGTTCTCACTCATAGGTGGGAATTGAACAGTGAGAACTCAGGGACACAGGAAGGGGAACATCACACTCCGGGGACTGTTGTGGAGTGGGGGGAGGTGGGAGGGACAGCATTAGAAGATATACCTAATGCTAAATGAGGAGTTAATGGGTGCAGCAAAACAACAAGGCACATGGATACATATGTAACAAACCTGCACATTGTGCACATGTACCCTAAAACCTAAAGTATAATAAAGATAAAAAAAGAAAAAAGAAGAGCTCAAGTTACTGTATTCCGTATAGCTCCTTGACGCATTAGAGAAAGAATTTTCTGAATTCACTAAATAGACTGAACACGTATAATCTGAGACAGATTATTGTCTAAATTTCCAACCACTATGTTGAATTTAAGGGTGTCAATTGGATCATAAGTTAAAGAAATTTAAAATTTCAGTTGAGCATCTTCAAGTCAGAATCATAATGTACAAGCAAAGGTTACATAGTGTGCCAAGGTTACTTAGTGATTATCGATGTGCGTTGTTTGTTTTTATATTGCAACGAGGTATGCATAAGGCTGGCTAATAATCTCACGTCTGCACAGCCTGTCTGAAAACTTGAAAGACTGTGTAGTTTTGTATCATTAATTGAAATTAGATTTGTGTGCATGCATATACACTTAATTTACATACTGTATAATGTTAACCACCTTAACATTTGAGAATTTTCTAAACTTGGTATTAAATAACAGGGTTTGTGGTACTTACTTGATCTTAACTACAATTACAGTTTGAACATTTTTTTCCACTTTTGTGCAAGCCTTTTTTAAAATGAAAATCAAATTTGACAGAACCTTTTTATTTTTGAAAAAAATATAGAGCTCATCTGTCTCTGCTAAAGAGGGGTAAAAATTTTGGTGGAAACATTAGCAGTTGAACAGCACATCTTTAGGATCCAAACTAGCTGGAAAAGAGTTTAAAGTAAATGATTTGTTTCATTTTAGCATCATACCTGTGTATCATGGAAGTGCTATTTTTTATTTTTCTCTGAAAAATAAGTCTTTGGATTGTCTTAACTACCCCTAGAGAGATGTTTTCCCGTAGTATAGGTGACACCAAGAAAATAGAACACTTATAGGTCATATACTATTATTCCTGGAGACAAGAATCTCTCCAATAGAATAGAAATCTTTTGCCAAGTTTACCCTATGCTTAAAGATTATGGTACTGTGTATTAGGGTTCTTCAGATAAAAAGAGCCAATAGGAGATTATATATGTACATATATAATCGTTTGACTTTAAAAAGTCAAACATGTTCAATTATATACATATATAATTATGTATATATTTTATTGGTTCTTTTGATCTTAGCTACAATTAATATACACTTTGTATTCAAAAATCCTGAAATCTGACATTTTTGAAAAACCAGTATGTGATGGTTAGTTTTATAGGTCAACTTGACTGAGTCATATGGTACTGTCTCATTTTATACATATAAAATGAGATTTATTATAAGGAATTGGCTTATTTGATTATGGAGGCAGAGAAGTCCCATGATCTGCCACCTGAGAGCTGGTAACCCAGGAAAGCCATGGGATAGAGGGAAGTGGTGGTGTAGTTCCAGCCTGAGTTCTAAGGCCTGAGAGACAGTAGCAGCAATGGTGTAAGTCCCAGTCTGGGGTCAAGGAAAGACCAACGTACCAGTTTAGCAATCAGAGAGAAAAAGGGAATCCTCCCTTCCTTGGCCGTTTTGTTCTATTCAGGCACTGAAGGACCGGATGATGCCTACCCACATTGGAGAAGAGGACAATCTGCTCTACTCAGTCTACCTATTAACATCCTGAAAGACACATCCAAATATAATGTTTATATGTAAATGTGTGGGTACCCTATTACTCAGTCAAGTTGACCCATAAAACTAACAATTACATGCTGGTTTTTCAAAAATGTCAGACTTCAGGGTTTTCAGATACAAAATATTTCCTATTCCTATATTATTTTATGACACATTTCATTGTTTGAAATATTTGATTTGTGTCCAACTCAATCATAGGTTTACAGCAATGAATACATAATGTTTCTCTTGTTTATATGCTTTATCTACTTTTATTTAATTCATTATTTCCTAGAAAGTTACGTGTGAGTTAAATTTGTTAAAATGAAGTACAGTAGTGTGAATCTGAGAGGTAGTATCTCATAGAGGTTACAAGTGTGGCTCCGCTAGAAGGTAAATATCTAAATTTGAATCTCAGCTTTAGTACTAAGCTCTGTGCTCTTGTATAAGCCAGTATGCCCTCTAGTCTTCATTATCCTCATCTGCACAGTAGAGATAATAATGATATTTATTTCATAAGATTGTTTCAGGGAATAACTGAAGCAATCTCTGATCAGCACTGAGCATGTTGAGTGTCAACATACATAGGTAAACAGACTTACCAAATGTAATTTTATAAGCCTTTAATTTTCGTCTATTATTTAGCCATTCTTTGAATTTTGTTAAGGTTTCATTAGCACTGGTTGTTAATCAGTGGTGTTCATCAGAATTACCTGGATAACTTTTCCCCCCTAAAATTCACATGCCTTAACGAATCAGAATCACTGAAGAATGGGACATAGATATTTGTGTTTTGAAAAAGTTACTCATTGTTCTTATAGGCACCAACTGGAAAAGAGTTCAGTATAAACGATGAGTTTTATTGTAATGCTATATCCTCAAATTTCATGGAGTGCCATTTTTATTCTTCTCTAAAAATGAGACTTCTGATTCTCCTAACCACCTCTAGGTATTTCTTTTTTGGCAGCAGAGATAGTGCCTAGAAAATTGAACACTTGTAAGTCATTTATAGTGTATTCATTTAGACTTAATTTATAGCTGAAATCTTTCAAAGTATTTTTACCATTTCTGAGTAGATCACACAATGAGCTATTTCTGACTTGTTTAGGTATGATATAATGCAACATTTAAAAATACAGCTAAACAGGCAATAGCCAATACTTAATCTTCATTATTTCTACTTACAGATGGGTTTTTATCAACATGAACTTATTTCACATATGGGTTTCACTTAGGGAAAAATGTCAGGGGCCCAGATGAAGAGATAGAGAGAAAACAAGTGACTGCCAGAACAATGAGTGGTTTTTGAAGTGGGTACATCTGAAGTCAAGGATATGCTTCGTTAATATATTTGACTCTAAATAGACAAATATTTTAAAGTACATTTTTAAAAATTCAGTGTATTCTTTGAGGGCAGGCTCATTTTTTAGCCTAACTTATTCTCTACTCTGAGGTTTAACTTAGACTGTAATGTAATTTCATTTTTAAATTTCAGTAATCCCTAGATGACATAGAATAGAAAACAAAAGCTAGAACATCCAAATTTAATAAAATAAATTGAAATAGTCCATTTTAATATTTAGACGACGTTACTTTTTAATTTAAATTTATTTTGAAGTATCTCAATCATTCAGGAAAATATAGAGAATATGGCTTCTAGAGTTCTGCATTTTGGAAGACTTCGCCTTCTAACTTTACTAGACCCAGATGGAAGGAATAGTTCACCAGGAAGCCAGGGCTTCCCTGAGCATGCTATGGGAGAGGAGAAGCAGGACTGTGCTATTCAGTAACAAATGACTGTTGAGCCCTTTTGTCTCTTCTGGATAATGTCTTGATTTCATTTTCAGTCTATATCCTATAACTCTAGGAATTCCTTTCAATTTAACGTTATGTTTATAGTTCACATGACAATGTAGTTTGAGTTCCCTACATTGTTACGGGTTCTACTTTGGCTGAAAAATCCCTATCACTAGTGATATGGTTTGGCTGTGTCCCCACCCAAATCTCATCTTGAATTGTAGTTCTCATAATCCCTGCGTGTCATGGGAGGGACCCGGAAGGAGGTAACTGAATCATGGGAGCATTACTCCCATGTGGCTGTTCTCTTGATAGTGAGTTCTCACAAGACTTGATGGTTTCATAATGGGCTTTTCCCCTTTTGCTTGGCACTTCTCCTTGCTGCTGCCATGTGAAAAAGGACGTGTTTGCATCCCTTTCTGCCATGCTTATAAGTTTCCTGAGGCCTCCCCAGCCATACTGAACTGAGTCAATTAAATCTCTTTCCTTTATAAATTACCCAGTCACAGGAATGTCTATTAGCAGCATGAAAACAGACTAATACAACCAAGAACTTGCCTTTTCTTTTTCCTATTATTTTATCTCCAAATCCTAGCAAAGTACCTAGCACCTAGTAGGCACAATAGAAATATTAATTAAATAAAAGAATATGATAAATCTGAACTGAATATTCTCCTTTATCAGCAAAATATACATTGCATATCTCGTGAACTTCCCCAAGGGTAGGCTGACTTCCACCACCACACTAATCATATAAAAATAATTTTCTGGGGACCAATTAAAATTTCTGTCATTTTTCTATTCTAAGAACCTCAATGGGAAGGAAGAGTGTAGATCTGGCTTTCCTCTTTAACCTTTTGCATCTTTATATAAAAATTTTATTTAGCTAATGAAAAGTATACAATAAGTATTCATTGTGATCAAAACAAGGTACTTTTCATATTATCTAAATTAGGTCTCTACAACATTTTGAGGTAGGAATTTAAAGGTATATTTTTAAGATGAGTAAAGGGTAAAGCTCAGAAAGTTTAAGTTCTCCAAATGCTACCTGTTAGGTGAAGGAGCTAAGACCAGGAACCAGGAAGAAATGACTGTACAGCACATTGAATTCCCAAGATGTCATATCTCTTTGAAAGGTATTCCTTTGACCAGTGGTCATCAAGCAGATAGTCATTAACTGATTTGCTGAGGTGTTTCTGTTTCTGAGAAGTCTTTAGTGGAGAACAGTGTAGTCCAGTTTACAATTCTGAAGTATGACTACACCTGGTCAAGTCTTAATAGAATATTCTGGAAGCAAAATCTATTCTAATCTATCTTTGAAATTCTTTCTAAAGTGTAATATTATTCAGAAAGTTCTTTTGCTGCTAAAATTTTCTTCCTATTATTTTTCTGTTTAAGCTTGTTGCTTGGTATTCTGTTCTCAGTAGAAATTACCTAATTTTGCAATTCTATATTTACATAATCTACTATTTGGATGACAGTTTCAGTTAGTCATAACTGGCTAATATACTTCCAAGCCCATATTTTACACAGAAATAAAATAGTCATGGAAAAACAAATTCTATGTCGACATTTTCTCTAAATTATGTAATTTATGGTTTCTCTAAATTAGGTAAATCATAGTAATGATTGAGCAGAACAATTGCACTTCATTTTCAAAATAAACAAATGGTTGTTCAGCTAAATATGTGAAATATCACATATATATTTCAACTAACCAAAGTAGAAATACAGTCAGTAAGGCCATTAGTTACTTGTTCAATTCATACATTCGAATTTAAATAGTCATGATAAAAGAAAAATCGTTATTTTAAATTTGTGCAAAGACAGTTGGGGTCAAATACCATTTTTTTTATTATACTTTAGATTTTAGGGTACATGTGCACAATGTGCAGGTTTGTTACAAATACCATTTTAAGTCCAATTTTTACCCTGAAATCTCTTATTCTCCTGCAAACTTTGATTTCTAGGTGTATTTTTACAATTTAATACATCCAATACATCTATTTGCCAACTTAGTTTTCTTGCTTTTCTGTGTGAAACTGATATAGTTTGATGTATGAGTGTTTCAAAAAAGACTACAGTATTATTTCTCTGGGATTAGATTTAACTTTAATCTTTTTGTTTTTGTCTTGGACATGATTTTTATAAAATGCCTAAAAATCACCCAATTAATATTTCATCACAAAAATTAAGGTACAAAAAAATACATTTAAATCTGTACATTTTACCTGATATATATGTTCATTTCTCTGAATTCTCATTCTTGGATTGATACGTGATTTCCTTGAAATGTGACCCTTTGGATGGGCGTCTGTGCTGCTGCCCATTGTGGCTGGAGAAAGGCCACTGACAACGATCTGAGTTTATTGTATTGTTTGAGGATATTAAATTCTGTAAGGAGAGGGAAAACAAGGTATGGGAGACTTATAAGAAATATTAAACATGGATAGTAAGTAGCTTATGAATTATAGTAAAAATGTATAAGAAGTAATAAATATACATAATTTAAAAAGTAGTAGCCTGTAAAATAAGAGCAGAGTTGATGTGTTAAGGATAAAAAGTAAGTTAGTAATATGCAAAACACAAAAAAAATAAATAGATTTAATAGAAAATATGACAGAACAAACACAAAGATGAATGGTGGACAGAAAGGAAGTGAAAGAACAACTCTGATTCTACCACTTCTGGGCTAAGAGCTTATCACCTCTAAATCAGCCACCCATTGGTGACAGCTAGTATGTTCCTATTCTGACCCCACATATGCTCTGTTGAGGAAATATAAACAAAATGCATGGCTGTTCAGCAGGTTAATGACAATCTGCTTCTGTAGCTTCATACCTGTCCGTGTGTCCTTCCAACACAGGAAGTGTATATCACTGATTTGGAGAAATTTGTGTCTGTGGACCCCTTGCTCAAACCTCATCTCTGGTGCTTGTGACCACACATGTTACAGGGAAGGTTAATGAAGCAGAGAAAGAGGACATAGGAACTTTGTATAATCCCAGACCAAGGGAGTGTGGCCTTTTCACATTTGCATGTTACCGTAAGTCTGTTGCCTTATCCCATCTCTCTCTCATTCTTGTTGCTGTGTGATTAAATCAGTTTAATAAACTGTGTTATTTGAGCATTTTAATTGATTTTGTGAATACTTCTCTTTCCTAGCTTCTGGGATAGCTTACTTGGTATTATATTTGGAGTGTAATATTGTTTCAGAGTAATTTTCCACATGACATTGACCTTGTTCACCTGTGTGGGAGAAAAGGTCTAGAGCTAATAGGGAGTCTAACGAAGTAAATCTTCAGGGTCTGTGGTTTGATGGGTCACTCCTGCTCAAATAGAAAGGATCACTATTGCTTATTACATCAGGTAATGTACCACTTCCAGAAAAGATCCAAGGAAAAATAAGCTTGAGATCCCACACGAAAGCAATATAGCTATATAACTTGCTCCTTAGCTGTCACTTTTTTTATTATCATTAATAGATGAAATTTATATATAATATACTACAATATTTCCTAATTATAACTGAGACCTACATTTGAAAAGTGATTTGAGATTTTATTATAAGGAAATTATATTTTTAGAACTTAAATCACCAAATAACAACCCAAACAATACAATATTTCCCACGTCTTTTTTCCTCCTAAGAATTGGAAGAGTTGAGATTCTCTGCTTTTCAGTTTATGAATTCAAATTAAAATAACAGATATTTTAATAAATTTTTTGCATAAAGGTGGCTCCTAGTCATAAGTCTTTTTTTTTTTTTTTGAGAGACATAAAAAGCAGAATAGGGAAATCACTTTGAACTCAAAATATTTAGTCCTCGCCTGAGATCAATGTTACTTTTTTTCTGAAGTGTAAAGAGAGCAAAATCTGTCATAATATGCTGTTGGTTTTTACTGGATTTGATTTTTAAATTTTTTTTAATTTTTTTTATGTTTTCGAGACCAAGTCTCACTCCTTCCCAGGCTGGAGTGCAGTGGGTCGATCTTGGCTCACTGCAACCTCTACCTCCTGGGTTCATGTGATTCTTTTGTTTCAGCAGTTGAGTTTACAGGAGTGCACCATCACACGTAGCTAATTTTTGTGTTTTTAGTAGAGACAGGGTTTCACTATGTTGCCCAGCCTGGTCTCAAACTCCTGGGCTCAAGTGATACACCCTCCTCTACCTCTTGGAATTACAGGCATGAGCCACAATGCTTGGCAGATTTGATTTTAAATGCATCTGGGCTCCAGGGTGGTGTAAACTGCACTTCATCATAGTTCCTACCACTCACTATACATTCTCACTGCTTTGTCCAATGCTTGCTTGACTCCTGAAGACATCTGAGTCTGTGACTCTAGAATTTGAGGAATACTGAAAACTCAATGGGAGCACAGAAGAAAACAGCAATGATAAATTAATGTGGGAACAGGTTTCACAAAAAAAAGGTGAACTTGCAAATCATTCAGCAGATTGGATGGAGTTATACCCCTTTTCTCCTTATCTTAGGAGTTTTGAATTATCTTTATTAAGTCTATTTGTATAATGCAATAATATTATAAAATACATTTAGTTGATTTAATTTACTCATCATCTAGTTTTCCCTGTTTTGAAGTATTTTTATAAATATTTTTAAATGTTTCATATTGAATATCATGTGCTCAAAAATAAATAGACCTTCATTATTTATTAGATAAGCCCTTTGTTATATACAGTAGAAAAAATGCAGAGGAAAAATGTCTTAAAATTCTGTGGTGAGACTTTCGCTTCTGGGGAGAAGGAGTAGATGGAATTTTCCCCATTCCTCCAACTAAATACAACTAAAATCCCTGGAGTATATACATATATGCATATAGGTATATACAGGTATAACAGATACATGCACACACACATATGTAAACAATTATAAGAAAACTTTCACAGGTGGGGAGAAGACAGGAGACTGGACTAGCTGGGAATCTTGGGTCTGAAGGAAAAACACTGGTGGTGAGTTCCTTGAGTTTTCTTTTTGCCTCATATATTACAGAACCAGCAACTTAAACATGTGAATGGGCACAGACAAAAAGGCCCTAACCAAAGCCTTCTCTGTCTAGCCAAAGGACTGAGAAAGGGAAGTCTAGCAAGAAGACTTCCCTTTTATAAAATAACTATTTTTATAAAATAACCATTGATATGGTTTCGATTTGTGTCCCCACCCAAATCTCCTGTTGAGTTGTAATCCCCAGTGTTGGAGGTGGGGCTTGGTGGGAGGTGATTGGATCATGGAAGTGGAATTCTTATGAATGGTTTGGCACCATCCCCTTAGTGCTGTTCTTGTGATAGTGAGTTATCATGGATCAAGTTTAAAAGTGTGTAGCATTTCCTCACCCTCTCGGTCCTGTTCCTGTCCTATAAGATACCTGCTCCCACTTTGCCTTTTGCCGAGAGTAAAGTCTCCCTGAAACCTCCCCAGAAGCAGGAGCCACCATGCTTCCTGTACAGCCTGTGGAACTGTGAACTAATTAAACCTCTTTTCTTTATAAATTACCCCATCTCAGGTATTTCTTTATAGTTGTGCAAGAACAGACCAATACAAACATTCTAATCGAGCCGACACCACAGAAAAAATAGAGACCCCGTGGAGATGGGGAGAGTGGAGAGCCTCATTTTGCCAGGAGCCAAACCCTCTCCCCCTGACTTTCCACCAGGGTAGTGTCCAAGAACACTGAGGGGAACTAGATAACAGGAGATAACAGGACTCTCCACTTGTCCAGTGTCTTTGGAGACCACTTGGGAAGCCTGGACTTTCACCCTTGCCCCTCCTTAAGGGTGTGGTGTCAGAGGAGGCCTACCGGAGAGTAGGGATCTTCACCACTGCCTCGTGATAAAGACACCACCCCCATACTGTATTAGTGGAGGCAAAATGGGTTGCTATCGAGAGACACTCCTGCCTCTCAGTCATCTGGTGTCAATGGAGGCCTCGCGGAGAAGCCAGAACCTCACTTCTGTCTATCAGTAATGAGGAACCCTTCTCCTGATCCTGTGTCAATGGAGGTTGAGTGACGGACCTGGACTTCTACCACCACCTGGCAGTCAGGAGGCTACCCACATTTCTATCCCTGCCAGCAACCCTGCTGGAGTAGTGTCAGAGGAGGCCAGATAAAACAGAGCCTTAAATAGGAGCCAGAGTCTCACAACACAGAATATCCAGGTTTCAACGGAAAATCACTCATCATAATAAGAACTCAAAAAATGTCAACTTGAATGAAAAACAATTAGCATCAAGATGACAGAGATGGTAGAATTATCCAATGCAGACATTTCACTTAAAAGCATATACAGAACTGCACACAAAAATGTTCAAAATCATTAGGTATCCTTTGCAAAATCATTGGGCATCAGAGAAAAGAAAATTAAAGCTATAATGGAATATCGCTACATACCAATTATAATGGCTAAAATAAAAAGCAATGACGGTGAAAAATGCTGAGGAAGATACAGAAAAACTGAATCATTCATACCTTGATGGTAAGAATGTAAAATGATACAGCTACATCCAAAAACTATTTGGCATTTTGTTAAAATAAAAAAACTAAACATAACACCTTAGCAACTGTCCATCTGCACCTTTATTCCTGAGAAATCAGAGCTTATGTTCACAAAAAACCCTGTACATGAATGTTCGTAGCAGATATATTTGTAACAACCAAAAATTGGGAACAGTCCGTCAATGGGCGATTAAGAATAATGTGGTATATCCAAATAGAATACTACTCAGCAATGAAACAGAATAAACCACTAATACACAAGTGTCTAGAGTTTTATGCTGAGTAAAAAAAAGCCAATCTCAAAAAGATCCTACCATATAATTTCATTTATATAACATTCTTGAGCTAACAAATTTAAATGGAGAACAGATCAGTCTTGCCAAGAATTGGAGAAGGGGTAGAGAGGATGGGAAGCTTCAAGGTGGCTATAAAAGTAACACAAAGATCCTTGTGATGGAAATGTTTTGTATTTTGACTGTATCAATGTCAATATCGTGGAGGTTGTAATTTGTACTATAGTTTTACAAGAGGTTACTATTAGGAAACACTGGGTATAGGGTACAGGGGAACTTTATTATTTCTTACAACTGCATATAAGTCTAGAATTATTTCAAAATAAAAAGTTAAAATAATCTATGGTGAATACTATATGGCTACAGATTATCTTATTATATTTGTGCCTTTAATTAACATTCTTATTAAAAAGGAGCATGTTTTCATGTAATTCATAATTATATTCATAATTACCAACTAATTTGAGTAAGTAACTTTATTTTTCCTGGTCTAGGTTCCTATTATGAACAGTTCATAAAAAGAGGGAATACTCCCTAACTCATTTTATGAGGCCAGCATCATCCTGGTACCAAAGCCTGGCAGAGACATAACAAAAAAAGAGAAATTTAGACCAATATCCCTAATGAACATCGATGCAAAAATCCTCATTAAAATACTGGCAAACTGAATCAAGCAGCACATCAAAAAGCTTATCCACCATGATCAAGTGGGCTTCATCCCTGGGATGCAAGGCTGGTTCAACATACACAAATCAATAAATGTAATCCAGCATATAAACAGAACCAAAGACAAAAACCACATGATTATCTCAATAGATGCAGGAAAGGCCTTTGACAAAATTCAACAGCCCTTCATGCTAAAATCTCTCAATAATTAGGTATTGATGGGACGTATCAAAATAATAAGAGCTACCTGTGACAACCCCACAGCCAATATCATACTAAATGGGCAAAAACTGGAAGCACTCCCTTTGAAAACTGACACAAGATGGGTGCCCTCTCTCACCACTCCTATTCAACATAGTGTTGGAAGTTCTGGCCAGGGCAATCAGGCAAGAGAAAGAAATAAAGGGTATTCAATTAGGAAAAGAGGAAGTCAAATTGTCCCTGTTTGCAGATGACATGATTGTATATCTAGAAAACTCCATTGTCTCAGCCCAATATCTTCTTAAGCTGATAAGCAACTTCAGCAAAGTCTCAGGATACAAAACCAATGTGCAAAAATCACAAGCATTCTTATAAACCAATAACAGACAGCCAAATCATGAGTGAACTCCCATTCACAATTGCTTCAAAGAGAATAAAATACCTAGGAATCCAACTTACAAGGGATGTGAAGGAACTCCTCAAGGAGAACTACAAACCACTGCTCAACGAAATAAAAGAGGATACAAACAAATGGAAGAACATTCCATGCTCATGGATAGGAAGAATCAATATCGTGAAAATGGCCATACTGCCCAAGGTAATTTATAGAGTCAATGCCATCCCCATCAAGCTACCAATGACTTTCTTCACAGAATTGGAAAAAACTAAAGTTCATATGGAACCAAAAAGGAGCCGGCATTGCCAAGGCAATCCTAAGCCAAAAGAATAAAGCTGGAGGCATCTTGATACTTGACATCAAACTATACTACAAGGCTACAGTAACCAAAACAGCATGGTACTGGTACCAAAACAGAGATATAGACCAATGGAACAGAACAGAGCCCTCAGAAATAATACCACACATCTACAACCATCTGATATTTGACAAACCTGACAAAAACAAGAAACGGGGAAAGGATTCCCTTTTTAATAAATGGTGCTAGGAAAACTGGCTAGCCATATGTAGAAAGCTGAAACTGGATCCCTTCCTTATACCTTATACAAAAATTAATTCAAGATGGATTAAAGACTTACATGTTAGACCTAAAACCATAAAAACCCTAGAAGAAAACCTAGGCAATACCATTCAGGACATAGGCAAGGGCAAGGACTTCATGTCTAAAACACCAAAAGCAATGACAACAAAAGCCAAAATTGACAAATGGGATCTAATTAAACAAAGAGTTTCTGCACAGCAAAAGAAACTACCAACAGAGTGAACAGGCAACCTATAGAATGGGAGAAAATTTTTGCAATCTACTCATCTGACAAAGGGCTAATATCCAGAATCTACAAAACTCAAACAAATTTACAAGAAAAAAACAACCCCATCAAAAAGTGGGTGAAGGATATGAACAGACACTTCTCAAAAGAAGACATTTATGCAGCCAACAGACACATGAAAAAAATGCTCATCATCACAGGCCATCAGAGAAATGCAAATCAAAACCACAATGAGATACCATCTCAGTAAGAATGGCGATCGTTAAAAATTCAGGAAACAACAGGTGCTGGAGAGGATGTGGTGAAATAGGAACACTTTTACACCGTTGGTGGGACTATAAACTAGTTCAACCATTGTGGAAGATGGTGTGGTGATTCCTCAAGTATCTAGAACTAGAAATACCATTTGACCCAGCCATCCCATTACTTGGTGTATACCCAAAGGACTATAAATCATGCTGCTATAAAGACACATGCACACATATGTTTATTGTGGCACTATTCACAATAGCAAAGACTTGGAACCAACCCAAATGTCCATCAATGATAGGCTGGATTAAGAAAATGTGGTACATATACACCATGGAATACTATGCAGCCATAAAAAGGATGAGTTCATGTCCTTTGTAGGGACATGGATGAAACTGGAAACCATCATTCTCAGCAAACTATCGCAAGGACAAAAAACCAAACACTGCATGTTCTCACTCATAGGTGGGAATTGAACAATGAGAACACTTGGACACAAGAAGGGGAACATGGCACACCTGGGCCTGTCATGGGGTGGGGGTAGGGGGAGAGATAGCATTAGGAGATATACCTAATGTAAATGACGAGTTAATGGATGCAGCACACCAACATGGCATATGTATACATATGTAACAAACCTGCACGTTGTGCACACGTACTCTAGAACTTAAAGTATAACAAAAAAAAAAAAAAAGAAAAAAGAAAGGGACTAACACTTTAGGTTGAATACATAAGTTATATGCAGGCTCTAAGGTTACAGTACAGACTCCTTATTCTAAAACACTACATGTTTATAGGGAACTACTTAATAATGAGAGATTCTTGGTCTAGGTAATTGTCGTATCATAAACAGGGAGCCTCTGAGGCATAGTGGCTAGAATCAGACTGCACCTCCGTTACGCTAACTCAGAACAGTTCTAGTTAAGCTACAAAAATAGGAAAGAGGGCAAAAGCAGGGTACAAGGGAAAGTTAGTGAGCTGTTCAAGCCAGTGTAGTTAGCCTTCCTTCAAGTTCAAATATAATCATATAATGCTTTTACATTATGTATACAAGTCATGTAATGTCAAAATATTGAAGCCAAAATGTTAAGAAATACAAGCAGAATATTAAGGTAACAAAATTACAGATTTTGCCTCAATTCTCTCAATCCGGGGGAAAGTTGGCCAAACATAATAAATAGTAGAAGGGATCTGAATATACAATTAATAAGGTTGGGAATATATATCATATATATGCAAAGGAAGAATATGACAATACAACTTATTTCAAATGAACTCACATGTTAGGCTATGGACACAAATTGAATCTCAACAAAATTTGGTGAGGGAAAAATAACATTAAAATAGAATGGCCTGGGTACTAATCCAAAAAAAAGAAAAAAAGAGAGATGAATTGTAGTACTGCACTAGCTACATAGCATTATTGAAAGGAGGAACACTGAACTCAGGAGAAATAAAAGTGTAATTCAACAAAATGTGGAGTCCAGAAGCCTACACTCTTGGGACTCAAGTAGGATCATCTCTGAAAGGAGGTGGAAATATGCTTCTACCCCCTTTCAGAGATGCTCCTGCTTGAGTCCCAAGAGTGGCAAGCCCATATAATAATGGAATATAATAAAAATAGGGGCAAACAAGCCAAGGATTAACCAGTAGGAATGCAGTGGCGTTCTGCTACACAACCAGAACTTATATTTGGGAATCAATTAGACATAGGGGAAAAGGTTGAGCTGCTGAGAATCGGGATTGGAAGGAATAGTTTGGAAGATTAGACTCGCCCAGGCCAGAGGGAATACGGGTCTGAGCCTGTAGCGAAAAGGCCTGAACAGAAAGGGCTAGGCCAGAAGACATGCCCCAGGCCTGTGGAGGACACAGATAGCTGGCTGTGTGTTACGTGCCATTTTAGTCCTCTGGTATAAAGAACAAGGGAATTATTTCTAAATCAAATTTACTTGTGATGAGGAAGTGCCAGGCACCAATTCCAGAACGGGCAAAGCAGTTAATAAGTTTTGGGATTGTCTTTTTACATCAAGAGATTTGTTTAGAACGGAGCAGAACTTATCAATAAAATGAGGCATTTGGATAAGGCACACTTTAGGATTATCCTGTTTTAGAACTTGATAAACAAATCTATATATAAATAAAATCCAGATTAGGTTTTTAAAAATGTATTTTATTGTGAACTTTATGGAGGAGGATGATTATAATCTATTTTATTGTGTTTTGAACTTTTAAAAATAGAAAAATAATACAAAATAAACATGAATAGTAATACATTTTTAGTCAATCCCTTCTCACAATATTTGAAATGTGTAATGATAAAATGAATTTTAAGCCAGAAAGGGCGCAAACTGATCTCTAATGTTTCTGGAGATAACAGAGCAAAAACAGAATATTACCCAACAATCAAGATTGTTTTAATGTCCAAAAACATTTTACTGACAGAATTATACTGAAAATCTAAGTGATGGATTATTAAACAGTAAAACTCACTTATCATTTTTTACTTTTTAAAGATAATATTTAACCTAATTCCAGGAACTTACTGTGGCACACTCTTCTATATAATCAGTAGCATGCATTGACTTTCTGCTCTTTTTACTCCGCTAATTTTGGGATTCACTTTATTAACTGCCTGGTGCTTTTCTTTTTTAAGTGCAATGTGTTATGATGCAGAGTTAATTTGAAAATACTTTCTGAATCTTACCAGTACTTACTCATGCATAAAAACAGAAAAATAAATCATAAATCATTATTAAAGAGCTATTTTAGATTAAAGGGTACGTAAGACATGATGCTATGTGAATGTGTACATACGTGCATCAATTTAAAAATGTAAAAATCAAAAGCAGGCAGTTACATCCTTTGACTTTTCAATTCTGCTTAATCTTAGTAGGAATTTCCCAATGCTTATGAAATGCTTATAAAACCTAAGGATTATCTTTTATCATTTTGAATACATTATTTAACAGCAACACTATGATTGATCACCTAGTTTAATTTAGGTTGACGAGCTTTAAATATTGTGTCTTTTCACTTTAATATTAACTTCTGTTAAAAGGAAGCAAGAGTTAAAAATCCAGTTTTTCTTGTCTGTTTAAATGCAGTAGTTATTGAATTGAACAGTAATGCTTTTTCTTTAAAAATGGCATATTGAGAGCACTTGAATTCAAAATGAGAGAAAATCACAACATAGCTAACTGGTGTTGTGTGCTGTGCCGTAGGCTGGGCACCGATCTAAGTATTTCACATTTATTAACCCATTTAATCTTCAGAACCTAGGAAGCAGGTGAACTTATTCTACTTTTACAGAGAAGGAAAATCTCACACAGAGAAGGTAAGTTGCTTGTTTAAAGTGTGACAGCTAGTAAAGTTTTGCATTCCGATGTCTTCTGGTTCCAGAATATGTACTTCTGAACCATTAACTATTCCATTAACCATAGTCAATTCTAAGGTAACACATTAAAAGAAAAGAAAAAACCTCACGTGAAAAGGTTGATATGTAACTATATTCTCAAGGTACATTTGGAAATCTGTTGGGAATTATATTGAAGCATGATATTTTCCCCACCACTTTTGCAGTCAATCTGTATGCTTACAATTGTGAATGAGCCATAATAAAGACTGAATTGGCCTACAAATAGGATTTTAATTTTTCTCTTGGGTGGTGAAATTTAATAAGCTGGTGAATAATTTACACATCCTGAATTGTTATCTGTATTTTTCTGGATAAAGAAAATATGACTTTGAATATGGATATAAAAGATTATGTAGGCCAATTGGTCAAGCTGCCAAAGATATGGTTATAACATCCTTTCCTGCAAACAAGCTATGTTTTGCTGGATTCCAGTCAGCTGAACTTATTCTCTTCTGTAGTGAAGAATTGTTTCTATTTCTCAGGAGGACACACAGTGGCAGAGAAGCAGGTTCAATAACTCAGAGCATCTGTCTCAAATGTCCCAGGTTAAGACCTCTCCTAAAGGTCAAGAACGAATCACAACAGCTGCTTAGTTACCCAGCAGAATAATAAACAGTTCTCAAGCCCAATCTCTCTGTCTGCAAACATATTGGGTCTCTCACTCTTTACTGCAACATTTTAAGGTGAATTGTAAAGAGTGCTCTTGTTTACCAAGCAGATGTTAGAGTATTAATGGTATACTATTTACATCTCCTTGGTGGATGTCAAAGTTTGTGTTTGCTTGCCTTGAACCCTCCTTATTAACACAGCTGCCAGAGATGGTCTGTGAAATGTTTGAAACATTGCTGAGAGCTGCTGCTAGGAACCACATTCTCGCCACATTCTCAGCATAGAAATCAATATCAGTGAAATGTGTCTCATGTTGGTGCATTTATATCAGGCACCTTATCCTTCAATCTGCTTCCCCATATGCAGAGGAATACATCATATTCATTTTGCAAAGCATATCAGGGAATCTCCTTCCAAGATGAAATGAGGCAATCAATACGTATTGTTTTTGCTGCCTATAGCAATGACTGTTCAATATTTAATGGATCTCAAGCTGTGTAGCATTGACTACTCTGGCCAAAATCGTAGGCACCCTGGAAAATCAGTGCTTGTGTTTAAAGCTTTCTATTTATTCTGCAGAGAAAGAGACAATAAAACAGACTAAAGAATAATGGCGGGTCAACAATATCTGGGGTGGAACCAAAAAAAAATCAGCAACCACCAGCAATAATAAATAAACAAGTTTGTTTTAGAAGAAGGAGGTATCTGCTAATTAATTTTGAAAGGGGATATAATGGAATTCACTCTGGCTTTTCCATGGGAATACACATCACACAAAAATATTAACAGACAACTCTTGAAATCTGTCAAAGCTAATCTTACAATGTTCAAACACATGGTCAATTATTTCTAGGTTAAATTGACTTATTCAGCTGTGGTAACATAAAAGGCATGAATTTATAAAGTTTTGGGTTTCTTATGGATACGAGTACAATTAGTTTTGCAACATTCAAGAGACAAAAACCCTCTCATCATTTTTGCTATAGATCATAATCATAAAACTGTGATATGCTATCAATGATTCGTTCATACTTACCATCATTAAAAAATCTATTCCTGTGATTTCTATAAAAGCAATAACAGTTAAATATATGTATCCATGGGAATAATTTTATAGCAGGGCTAAGTGAGCACTAAGGTTTAGTAGGTGTGATGAAATTGGAGATTCTCAAGCCACTTTTTGTTTGCTATAGGGTAAAAGTAAAGAGTAAATGTTTTCCTCTTGTATTTCTAGTTTGATTCTGTATATCAAGTGATTGAATAGACCTGCAATACAATGAAAAGGAAAACAAAAACAAAAACATAAACAAAAAACCATCAATTCTCCAGGCTTCTCTTTCCCAGATAAGGAGCTAAACCCCAGAGATAGTTTCCCAGAGTCAGGTACTGACCTCAGAGCCCCAACTCCTGGCCACATGAAAATGTGTGTGTGTGAGCTATGCTTTCTTTTTGTCCTGGAGTTATAAGCGTTCTGTTGTTCGGAATATCATGTTGGATACCACAGCTCTTGGTTACTGTTAAAAGACTAGTCACCATTTTCACAAAATTTTTACTTTTCTAGAGTGAAAATTCCACCTCCTCAAACTAAGGAAAAATCTTCCCTTTCCCCAACAGAGTTTACTTTGGGCTAGCACGTTTCCCCACTTCTGTCCCAATGTTCTCATTAGAGAACATTGACAGCCCTAAGAATTAGTTCATGCCTAGTAAGTCCCAAGTATGTTTTCAGTGTGCACAAAGGGCTGTGTTTCTATTTAGGCGGAGCAGGCAGCTGCCGAGTGGTATGAATTCAGAAGAAGCTCTGACTTCTCCCTCTTCCTTGCCCATTCCAAAATCTGCTTTCCCCACCTGTTCACTGGCTTAGGACATTCCTTTAACAGTGGATAAAAGCTTTCAATTTATAATTAGAAATATGACTTAGGAAACCCCTCTGCCAGACAGTCCCAAGCATAGCGGCCGAGGTTACTTTATGGGGTGTCAAATTTCTCTTGGCTTTGGCTGCCACCCAGAACATTCAGAAAATCTTTCCACTGTGCTGCTCCCTAGCCTGCCACCATCTTCTTGATGGGTAGGACTAGGGCAGCAATAATGTTTCTGTGAGAAACTTTATTAAAATAGACAAAATTCAAAAGCTGTTACACATTTTTCAAGTGTAAGTTACACTATGTAGAGCCCCAAGGATTACTGCTCGGTGTTACAAAGGTGTGCTCTTTTAGAAGAATCCTCTGTGAATCACTAACGTGAAATCTGAAGTAGTGCCCCTGGCATTAGCCTTCTGTCCACATAACCTGCTTCCTTTTCTTTCTACGTCATAGTATTCAAATGTTGTGATTGAAGCCCATTTTCAAATACAAGTTTTAGGTGTTTAATTTGAAGAAACAAAGTTTCACACCAGTTTTTAAACTGTTACAGGAAAGTGAAGATGAAAAAAAAATACTTTCCAGAGTTTTTGGAAACCTGCAGTCACTTGTAGTACTGGCTTGCAGTTTGTATAGAGCTGTACACTTCCTTAACTGTACTGTTCTGTGTGTCAGGAAACTATTGAGTGTTTCAGTAAACATATGGCTTTGCAAGGGTGCTAGCTTGGCTGTTACCTGTCTACACAGCCAGTTATATCCACTCTAGACTGTATCAGCTAGTCCATGTAGTTAAACAGTATTAGAAAACATTACTTTTACTATTGATCTAAATTTGTCAGCACATGCAGGGAGGGTTTACAGTAAGTATTTTAGCGTGGCTGGATATAGTATTGTAAATGTCATAGGGAATTCTTGATGTGCTATACCAGATTTAGGTGTGGCTGGTCATTTTCCAGTAATGCTAGCAATACATTTAATACCAGGAATTTCTACCTTGAGGCTATTTCACTTTCAATTTAACCAGTCTAAAGAAATAATACCCCTCGGGTCAGTGTTGCTTCTGAACCCTTCGATCTTAGCGCTCTTCTGCTTGGAACTGTAAAAGTGAAATGGGTACCTTCCTATTGGCACAGGTTAGTTGAGACCTTACCCCAAACTGATGTCATTTTCCACCTCCTAAAAATAAGGAAAAATCTCTTTCCCCAACAGAGTTTACTTTGGGCTAGCACGTTTCCCCATTTTTGTCCCAATGTTCTCATTAGACATTTTCCCAAAATGAATTAGGAAAAAAACAAGATGATTCTCAGTAAAAAGGGTTAATCACAATGGCTACCCATTCTGGGTGCATACATGCTTTCAGTAGCTCCTAGAGTCCGTATATGCTGAGATATCCTTTTGTATATGGACATGGAGAAGGCAAAGTTGCTATAAATATTCAGGGCCCCACTATGGAAGATAATAATTCATTACCATTGTTATTGTTTCTGTGAGGGAGCTTCCTTTGAGGGCTGCTGTCAGTTTTCCTTTCCTGAAAACAGAGATTTTGTTTACTTTTGTAATACACACCCTTTGTTTCAGGAAAATTACTGGGTTGGGTCCATTAGGTTTGTAAAATTAAAGCAAGCTGTTACCAGAGTCATCCATTGCTGTAGAAGAAAACAAAATAGAGTAAACATTTGAATGAACTTTGTTAGAGACTAAAATTTTAAGTGTTCAATTTCATATCTAAGTTGGGCAAATCATCAGATGGACTGTTATTTGTTTTGTTTTACCTCTGGTGAGTAACTGTCAGAACCATTTATCAAATGGGTATGTTGTATTATTCTTCAGTTAATCTTCCAAGCAGAGGTTTTAGATCTACCAACTGTCAGTTAAAGTTGTTTCTCCTCCTGTCATTTAATTAAACTGGACTATTGGGGTCTCACACTTGGTGTTACTTATGACTTATGATTTAATCATCCAGATTTGAGAAGTAACTGTCCTTTGTATCTCCTGGAATACAGAAATCAGACTATCTCCTAGAGAGATGGTTGGAAGAGGAAATTGGAAATGGGAATGGTCACTGAAAAAAAAAAAGAATAATTCTACTGTTCTTTGTTGAGCATGTGTTAGACTATGGAGAAAGTGTGTTCTTGTTTTGTAACTAAAGAGTAAAGAGTTTTCGGATTCCATATTTAAATGCCCTAGAGATGCTTGTTAGCAGGGGGCTTTCAAGAACTAGGCAGAGATCTTGAGATTAAGTTAGGCTTCTCTGGGCTATAGGAGTAATTGGGGTGACACTAACCATGTAACCGGCACATATACCATAGCTCTGTTATCCTCTATATCCTAGATATTCTTGAAATAAAAGTAAAGCACCATAGCCTGTCCTCATCTCTGCTTTGACATTTAAGAGCCACAACTTTGTTCGTGCCTAGAGTAAATATCAATGAGGAATTGAGTTTAACAACATGGACATCAATGAGGAATTGAATTTTTAACAACTCTTCTGAATGGTCTTATCAGGCAGGTGATATTATTATCTTTATTTTATAGCTTAGGGAAACAAAAGGAAAGAGGTTAAATAACTTCTTGTAGGTCATACAGATGTGCTAAGTGATTTGTAGTGCTCAGGATCAAAGTTTCATTGGTTCATTCTTTCATTCATTCATACATTCATTTTGTGCTTTCTGTGTGCAGGTCACTATTTAAATAGCTTGGGATCAACCAAGGAACAAGACAGAAAATATCCTTGCTCTTCTGGAGCTTATCTTCTACTGGGGCAATGGCAGTAGGAGAAAGAACTATGCACCTTATAGATTAGAGAGGAATTCCTCAGAAATACTAAGAAATTACTCATGGAAGGAAATACTAGAATGAGTATACTTTATGTGAATGGGGGGCATGTGGGGATTTGAAGTTTGAATATCAGAAAGTGAATTTAATTAAAATTAGCATCTGGTACACCTGCAAGTTGATGTTTCAAGCACAAGAATGTTTAGTGGAGGTAATGCATGCATTACTTTTCACGTTAAATTACATATATATAGAAAGTAATGTGTGTGTGTGTATATATACACATATATAATGTGTATGTGTGTTTATATATGTGTGTGTGTTTATGTGTGTGTGTGTGTGTGTGTATATATATATATATATATATATGTATAAATCAACCTAAGTTCCTTTCTACGAATAGCTTTCCTGAAGAAAAGGAGTACACATAAGAAACCTAAAATTGGGGTGGGCCACAAAATTGGAGAAGGATGGAGTATATGTTCTGGTATAATAGTTGTCATATGAGACAGTAAGTGATTTTTTTCTAGCTTTATTGAGTATAGTTGACAAAATTTGTATATATTTAAGGTGTACAATGTGATTATATATGTGTACATTGTATAATGATTACCACAATCAAATTAATACCTTCTTACCCCACATAGTTACCATTTGTGTGTGTGTGTGTGTGTGTGTGTGTGTGTGTGTGTTGTGAGGACACTACATATCTGCTCTCTCAAAGTATTTCAAGTAAACAATACAATATTATTCACTATAGTCACCATGCTGTACATTAGATTCCCCAGAATGCATTCATTTTATAACTAAAAGTTTGTACATTTGAAAAATATCTCCTCAGTCCCCCACCCCTACCCGCTCTGCCCCTGGTAACCACTGTTCTATTGTTTGCTTCTATGAGTTTTAGTTTTTTTAATTCGACATATAGATGTGTTAACACAAATTATATGCAGCCTGAGAAGGTCTCTGTACTTCTATATTTGAGTCCTTGTGGATAAATTGTAACCTAGCTTAATAGAGAAGATTGAAAACCTAACTTAGGAGTATGTGCCTGTAGCAATAGCCAAGTTATGGCCAAGCCCAGCAGCCATACTTCAACCATTCACACATTGCTGAGTGTTCAAACTGTGTTCAAATAAGGCATACGCTGAGCTGTAACCAATCCAGCTGTTCTGTACCTCTCTTCCAATTTCTGTATGTCATTTTTCTGTTTTTGTCTATAAATCTTCTTCTTCTACGTGGCTGAGCTGGAGTATCTGGGAATCAACTGTGGTTCTGGGGGCTGCCCAATTTGTGAATCGTTCATTGGTCAAACTCCTTTAAATTTAATTCGGCTGAAGTTTTTCTTTTAGCAGATAAGAACATAGAGCATTTGCCATTTTTTTGTCTGGCTATTTCACTTAGCATAATGTCCTCCAGGCTCATTCATGTTGTTTCAAATGGCAGAATTTCCTTCTCTTTATGACTGAATAATATTTCATTGTATAAATGCATCAAAATTTATCCATTTATCAATTGATGGACACTTAGAGTGTTTCTAAATATTGGATATTGTGAACAATGCTGCAATAGACATGGGGGTGAGAGGACACAGATACAGATATCTCCTTCAGATACTTACTTAATTTTCTTTGGATATATACCCAGAAGTAGGATTGTTTCCATATAGGAGTTCTATTTTTAATTTGGGGGGAACTACTATACTTTCTGGAATTGCTGTGCCAATATACATTCCCACTAACAGTGCACAAAGTTTCCCTTTTTCTACAGACCCTTCCTGACACTTACTATCTCTTGCCTTTTGGTAATGAATGTCCTAACAGGCAATAGTCCCCAAACATTTTTGGCACCAGGGACTGTTTTCATGGAAGACATTTTTTTCCATGGACTGAGAGTGGGGAATAGTTTTGGGATAATTCAAATGTGTTACATTTATTGTGCGTTTTATTTCTATTATTACATTGTAATATATAATGAAATAATTACACACCTCACCATAATGTAGAATCACTGGGAGCCTTGAGCTGCATTGAAACAGTCCCATCTGGGGGTGATGGGAGACAGTGACAGATCATCAAGCATTAGATTCTCATAAGGGGCACATAACCTAGATCCTTTGCATATGCAATTTACAATAGTGTTTGTGCTCCTGTGAGAATCTAATGCTACCACTGATCTGACAGTTGGTGGAGCTCAGGAGTGAGTGGCTGTAAATACAGATGGAGATTCCTTCATTCCCCTACTGCTCACCTACTGCTGTGCAACCTGGTTCCTAACAGGCCACAGACCAGTACCATGGGGTGACCTGTTAGCAGGGGTTCCCAACCCTGCTAACAGGTATGCTGTGACATCTCTTTGTAATTTTGGTTGGTATTTCCCAATGATTAGTGATGTTTAACATCTTTTCATATACTGGTGGGCTATTTACATATTTTCTTTGGAAAAATGTCTATTTAAATCCTTTGCCCATTTTTAATAGGGTTATTTGAAGTTTTGAGTTTTTTTTTTGATATTAAGTTGTATTGAATGCCTAATGTTTGGATTTTAACATTTTATCAGATATATGGTTTACAAATATTTTCTTCTATTTCTTAGCCTGTCTTTTAATTTTGTCTATAGTTTCCTTTGCAACACGAAGCTTTTTACAGTGATGTACTCTCACTTGTTTAATTTTGCTTTTATTGCCAGAGGTTTCAATATCTTATCCAAGAAATTATTACCCAGACCAATGTCAAGGAGCATTTTCCCCACTTTTATCCTTGGAGTTTTATGGTTTCAGGTCTTACATTTAAGTCTTTAATCAGTGTTAAGTTAATTTTTATAAAAGGTTCAACAGAAGGGTACAATTTCATTCTTTTGATGTGGATATCCAGTTTTTCCAACACCCTTTACATATTGAAGAGACTATCCTTTCCTAATTGTATATTCTTGGCACCATTGTCAAATATTAGTTGACCGTACATATGTGAGTTTTTTCTGGATTACCTATTTCATTCTCTTTAATTTTTTGAAAGACTTTGATAAGAATTGGTATAAATTATTCTTCAAATGCTTTATACAGTAACCTGTGAGGCCATCTGGTCCTGGAGTTTTCTTTGTTGGGAGATTTTTGTCTATGGATTTAATCTCCTTACTCATTATGAGTCTGTTCAGATTTTCTGTTTCTTCATGATTAAGGCTTGGTAAGTTGTATGTATCTAGAAACGTATCTGTTTCTTCTAAGCTTTCCAATTTGTTGGAGTATAACTGTTCACGGTAGTGTTCTATGTGGTATTGGTTGCAGTGCCTCCTTTTCATTTATAATTTTGCTTGAGTGCTCTTTTTTTTCTTGGTTACTCTGCCTAAAGGTTCATCAATTTTGTTTATCTTTTTAAAAAAACAACCCTTAGTTTTGTTCATTTTTTACATTGTTTTCCTAGTTTCTATTTTATTTATTTTTTCTCTGATCTTTATTTTTTTCTTTCTGCTAACATTGGGTTTAATTTGCTTTCTTTTCCTAGTTTCCTGAGGTGTAGGCTTAGGCTTTCTTTTCCTTTCTCATTCCCCTTCCCTCCCCTCCCCTCCCCTCTCCTCTCCCTTCCCCTCCCCTCTCCTTTCCCTTCCCCTCCCCTCCCCTCCCCTCCTCTCTTCTCCTCTCCTCTCCTCTCCTTTCCTTTCCTGACAAGGTCTCACTCTGTCACTCTGTTACTCAGGCTAGAGTGCAGTGGTGCAATCCTAGCTCACTGCCACTCATTGAGCTCATTGATCTCCTGGACTCAGGCAATTCTCCTGCATAGCTGGAACTGCAAGTACATGCTACCACACCTAGCTAGTTTTTAAAATTTAATTTTAGTAGAAATGAGGTTTTGCTGTGTTCCCCAGGCTGTGCAGGTATTCATCATAAACTTACCTCTTAGGGGAAGTATGTAGTAAAGTACTGTTGCTGCATGCCATAAGTTTTTATATGTTGTGGTTCCATTTCATTTGTTTCAAAGTACTTGATTTCCCTTTCGATTTCTTCTTTGATTAATTGGTTGTTTAGGGGTGAGTTGTTTAATTTCCACATTTTTGTAAATTTTCCAAAATGCTTCCTGTTATTGACTTTTAGTTTTATAACATTGTGTTTAAAAAGGATATTAGGTATGATTTCAATCTTATTAAATTTGTTAAGAATTGTTGTGTGACCTAACATATAATCTGCTGGCCACTTGTTGAAAATGCGTTATTGTAGTTCCCTATTATTATGATTAAAGTCTGTCTCTCCCTTCAGATCTATTAATATTTGCTTTATACATTTAGGTGCTCTCATGTTGAGTGCATATTTATTTACAATTGTTATATCCTCTTGATGAATTGGTTCCTTTATCATTATGTAGTCTCTTTTTGTCTCCTGTGACAGATTTTGACTGAAGTATTTTGCCTGATATAAGTATAGTCACACATGCTCTCTTTTGGTTATCATTTGCATGGAATCTCTTTTTCAATCCTTCTTTCAGCCTATTTGTGTCCTTAAGACTAATGCGAATCTCTTATAGGGAGAATATTGTCAAATTTTTTTAATCCATTCAGCTCTGCTATGTCTTTTGATTGGATAATTTAATCTATTTACATTTAAAGTAATTATTGACAGATAATGATTTATTACTGCTCTTTTGTAATTATTTCTTGGTTCTTTTGTCATTTCTTTGTTTCCTTATTTCTCTCTGTGTTCCTTTGTGATGGGATGATTTTCTATAGTGGCATTTGTTTATTTTAAAAATTTTATCTTTTAGTTATTACAGGTTTTTTTGTGGTTACCATGAAGCTTATATAAGCCATTTTATAACAGATCATTTGGATAACAACTTAATATCTATTGCATAGAAAACTCTAATCTTTTACTCCCCCTCGTTTTTGTGTTATTGATGTCACAATTTACATATTTTAGTATTGTATATCCCTTAACAAACTATTGTAGTTATTACTTTTAATACTTTATTTTTAAACTTTTATTCTAGAGTTAAAATAATTTACACATTACCACAATAATACTAGGATTTTCTGAATTTGACTATGTGTTTACCTTTACCGGTGATTTTATACTTTCTGATGTTTTATGGTTTTACTTAGCATTCTTTCATTCAACTTGAAGAACCCTCTTTAGCATTTCTTACAAGTTAGGTCTACTGAAGATAAACTCCCTCAGCTTCTGTTTGTTTTGGAATCTCTCCTTCATTTCTAAAGAACAGCTTTTTTTGGTATAGTATTCTTAGTTGGCAGATTTTTCGTTTTGCACTTTGAATACGTTATCTTACTCTCTCCTGGCTTGAAAGTTTTTTCTGAGAAGCCTGGTGATAGTCTAAAATTCCCTTTTATGTGATAAGTCTCTCTCTCTTTTTTTTTATACTGCCTTAAAGATTCTCTCTTTGTCTTTGACTTTTGACAATTGATCACAATGTGACTTTTCTGGTTTTTTTTTTTGTTGTTGTTGTTGTTTTGAGACGGAGCCTTGCTCTGTCACCCAGGCTGGAGTGCAGTGGTGCAATCTCAGCTCACTGCAAGCTCCGCCTCCCAGGTTCACGCCATTCTCCTGCCTCAGCCTCCCGAGTAGCTGGGACTACAGTTGCCTGCCATCATGCCCGGCTAATTTTTTGTATTTTTTTAGTAGAGACAGAGTTTCACAGTGTTAGCCAGGATGGTCTCGATCTCCTGCCCTTGTGATCCGTCTGCCTTGGCCTCCCAAAGTGCTGGGATTACAGGCATGAGTCACCACGCCCAGCCACAATATGACTTTTTAAGTTTCCTTCTTAGGATCCTTGAAGCTCAGTGAATCAGAATGTCCATATCCCTCCTACATTTTGGAAAGTTTTTATCCATTATTTCTTTAAATAAGCTCTTTGCCTCTTCTCTCTCTTCTCCTTTGGGGAGTTCCATAATTCATATATTTATTTACTTTATGGTGCTCATAGGTCCCTCATTCTTTCTTCACTTTTTTTTTTCATTTTTTAAAACCCTATAACTGGTTAATTTCAAATAAATTGTCTTCAAATTTGCTGACTCTTTTTTCTGCATAACTGAGTCTGCAGTTCTCTATTGTACTTTTCAGTTTTGTCATCATATGTCTCAGCTCCAAGATTTGTGGAGTTTTTTAAATGAGTTCTATTTTTTTATTCAACTTCTCCTTTGTTCATGTATTGTTTTCCTGATTTCTTTTAGTTGCCTATCTGTGTTCTTTTGCATTTCACTGAACTTTTTTTCAGAATTATTATTTTGGAATTTTTTTTTTTTTTATCAGGCATTCATAGAGATACATTTCTTTATGGTCAGTTACTGATCTCCTTGGGTAGTGTCATAATCTCCTTGTTATTCATTTTTTGGGAAGCTTTGAGTTGGTGTCTGTGTATTTGAAAAGGCAAACAACTGCCCCTAGAACCAAGCATGCTGATCTTTGTCACTCAGGAGATCCTGAAATGGCCCTAAAGACTGATTTCACAGATAAAGACTTTCTCCCCTTCAGTCTCCATACTGATGAAATAGCCTTCAGGATCACAGTCAAGTGTGATTGGAGGTCAGTCATGTGGCTGCTTTTGGGTTCACAGTGGAGTCTGCTATTTTGGGGGCTTTTACTAGATGTGTAGATAAGAGTGTCTCCCTCCAGGTCCCTGGGAGGACAGCTGTTCTGCCACTAGGTGGGTCCCTGGTCAAGCAAGACTGGTGCTGGACTGAGACTCAGAGGGGCTGCAGCTGAAGTACAGGGCTCCTTCAGGATCTACGGCCAAGATAAAAATCTTTAGGCTTGCATCTGGGGCTACAGATGAGCATCATCCCCTGCCTGATTCCAGAGTGGGGAAGACTGCCTATGGACTGCATCTGGGAGAGAATGGAGTTGGGTTGCAGGGCTACTTCAAGATCAACACTGGGTTTGAAGTCAGTGAATTTGCCTTTGGGGGCATGTCTCCTTCTTGGTCCCTGGGCAGGCAAGACTTCTCTCAGAATGCAGCTGAAAATGGCTAGAACTAAGTTACAAGGCCATTTCAGAATCTCCTGTCTGACAAAGATCAGCATGCGTGGTTCTACGGGCACAAGCAAGTGTTTCTCCTGGCAGGACTCATAAACAGCACTGCTCTTAGCCTAGAGCTTACACGGGCTGCTTCAGCATTCATAGCCAGTGAAGTTTGTGGTCCTGTTACCAAAGGCATGTGATTCTTTTTAAGTCCGTTGGCAGATACTTCTAATAGCAGGACCAAGGCCTAATGGGGCTGTAGCTGAGTTTACAGAGGTACAGAGCTGTTTTCAGATTTGGAACCAGAACCACAGTTGCTGAGTGTGCCACCTGGGTGCAGGCCTTCCCTCTCAAAATGGCCTTCCTCTGTCTTGGGCTCTTGGGCTTCACCAGTGTTTTTCAACCATCTAAGTGGTCCCAAAGCTCCCACAAAGGCAATTTTGTCTCTGAATTTTTGTCAAATCTTGTTGCTCTTGGGTGATGTAAGCAGGGGATCTCCTATTCCACCACCTTGCTAAAGTCACTCCCATTAAGTAATTTTATATAAACTTTTTGTTCCTTATATTTATGACACTTGGGTATTCTTCTCTCCTTGCTTATCTTTTTCTCTCTTTCTGGTTTAATAACCATAAGAATTGCTAGTCTCAGGAGCCATTGTATACTATTTTCACTCTCACCATAGTTTTCTCCTGAGTCTTTAAATCTACTGATCTGCCAGTTTCTTTCTCTTTTCCCTCAATTTTTTTTTCCATATGATTTATATGGCTTAATTTCCTCAAGTTTATGCTCTTATTTTATTATATGGACAAAGCTATAGAAATTTTATGAAAAATTTTATAAAGAAAAATCTTGAGTCATTAGGTAATTTCTTTTTATTTGCCTGCTACCTGACAGCATTAATAGCTTCAACACATGGTGAATGCATGTTTTTTTTCCCAAAACTGTTGTGGAAAAAAAAATGAATGGCATCAGGAAATGACTGAAATTCATAGTAAGAGTTTTTAATGCATTTTCTAAGAATTTGAACCTCAGTTCTGCATTCTTTATGTATTTCTTTGAAAGATATCAACTTATTTTTTATGTAAAAATTTGGAATGAAATGTTATTTAAGTGAAAATTTCCAAGCTCAGTCAGTATATGCAGGGTATACATATGCAATATATACCCATTATAGGTTATATTAATGTAACTTACCCATTTCTCACTAATATGCCATTACTTTTTTGTATTATGCCAGTATTTTACTTTCTCTGATTCTTAGAACCTGCCATGGTCTTTTCCCCTTTATCACATGGTAGCATAACTGAAAGTAAATATTTTTCCCTGCCAATCACAGACACATAAACTCCATGAATATTGAATTCATTTTGTCCACTCTCCTAAATAAGGTAAAAGGAAAAAAAAAAGAGATTTCAGGTATCTCTGGTGAAAATAATAAAGGTATTTACTTTGCATTTATTATATGTATCTATTCATTGAGAAGTTGAAGATGTTCAGAAAATCTGCTGACTCTGCTAGTGATCACAATGAAAAAGTGTATCAGTAACTATTCTCCTTATAGTTTAGCATATGGCATTTCTTCACGAACATGGCAGGTACATTATTAATGTATATTCTGCAGTTATTGATTGCAGTCTTCTGCAAGTTTTTCTTCATGTCTTTTAAGCTCTGCACATGAGATTACGTGCAGAGGATACATGGAAAATACATGGAGGATTTTCTTTCTTTTCTTTTTCTTTCCTTCTTTCTCTTTCTTTCTTTCTTTTTTTGAGACAGGGTCTCACTATAGCTCACTGCAGCCTCAACATCCTGGGCTTCAGTGATCCTCCGACATTAGCATTCTGAGTAGCTGAGACTACAGGCTTGAGCCACTGTGCCTGGCCCAAGGATTTTTACACATACTTGATAAGTGGACACCTTTTTTTTTTTTTTTGAGACGGAGTCTGACTTTGTTGCCAGGCTGGAGTGCAGTGGTGCCATCTTGGCTCACTGCAACCTCTGCATCCTGGGTTCAAGTGATTCTCCTGCCTTAGCCTCCTGAGTAGCTGGGACTACAGGTGCGTGCCACCACGCCCAGCTAATTTTTTTATTTTTAGTAGAGATGGGGTTTCACCATGTTGGCCAGGATGGTCTCCATCTCTTGACCTCATGATCTGCCTGCCTCGACCTCCCAAAGTGCTGGGATTACAGGCGTGAACCACTGTGCCTGGCCAAGTTGACCCTTTTAATATTATAGCATATTCCTCTTTGTCTCTGGTTATACTCATTGTCCTGAAGTTTGCTTGGATAATATAATGGTAATACCAATGTTTTTATGTTTAGTGTTGTTGGCATTTCTTTTTCCTTCTTTTATTTTAATAGGTCTATATCTTTATATTTGTTTCATCTCTTGGGTATAGCATATAGTTAGTTTTTCTCTAGGGATTGTAATAACCATCCTTAATTCGTCACAAGCTACCTTTAATTAATGTAGCACATGTATAATGTAAGACATTTACAACATCCTTTATGCTATTTTTATGATACATTTTATTTCTGCAAATGCTGTTGTGTCCGGAATTAGTGGGTTCTTGGTCTCACTGACTTCAAGAATGAAGCCGCGTACCCTCGCGGTGAGTGTTACAGCTCTTAAGGTGGCGCGTCTGGAGTTTGTTCCTTCTGATGTTCGGATGTGTTCGGAGTTTCTTCCTTCTGGTAGGTTCGTGGTCTCGCTGGCTCAGGAGTGAAGCTACAGACCTTGGCGGTGAGTATTACAGCTCATAATAGCAGTGTGGACCCAAAGAGTGAGCAGTAGCAAGATTTATTGCAAAGAGCAAAAGAACAAAGCTTCCACAGTGTGGAAGGGGACCCGAGAGGGTTGCCACTGCTGGCTCCGGCAGCCTGCTTTTATTCTCTTATTTGGCCCCACCCACGTCCTGCTGATTGGTAGAGCCCAGTGGTCTGTTTTGACCGGGCGCTGATTGGTGCGTTTACAATCCCTCAGCTAGACATAAAGGTTCTCCACGTCCCCATCAGATCAGTTAGACACAAAGGTTCTCCAAGGCCTCACCAGAGCAGCTAGATACAGAGTGTCAATTGATGCACTCACAAACCTCGAGCTAGACACAGGGTGCTGATTGGTGTGTTTACAATCCCTGAGCTAGACATAAAGGTTCTCCAAGGCCCCACCAGACTCAGGAGCCCAACTGGCTTCACCCAGGATCCCGCACCAGGGCTGCAGGTGGAGTTGCCCGCCAGTCCCGTGCCATGGGCTCTCACTCCTCAGCCCTTGGGTGGTCAATGGGACTGGGCACTGTGGAGCAGGGGTTGGCGCTCCTAGGGGAGGCTCGGCCGCCCATGGAGGGGGTGGGAGGCTCAGGCATGGCGGGTTGCAGGTCCTGAGCCCTGCCACGCGGGAAGGCAGCTAAGGCCTGGTGAGAAATCGAGTGCAGCGCCGGTGGGCTGGCACTGCTGGGGGAGCCAGTACACCCTCCGCAGCCGCTGGCCCGGGTGCTAAGCCCCTCATTGCCTGGGGCCGGCAGGGCCGGCCTGCTCCGAGGGTGGGGCCCACCAAGCCCACGCCCTCCCGGAACTCCAGCTGGCCCGCAAGTGCGCACACAGCCCGGGTTCCCGCTTGCGCCTCTCCTTCCACACCTCCCCACAAGCTGAGGAAGCCGGCTCCGGCTTTGGCCAGCCCAGAAAGGGGCTCCCACAGTGCAGCGGTGGGCTGAAGGGCTCCTCAAGTGCCGCCAAAGTGGGAGCCCAGGCAGAGGAGGTGCCAAGAGCGAGTGAGGGCTGTGAGGACTGCCAGCACGCTGTCACCTCTCACTATGAGCCCTATGATATATTGTTATTTTTGCTTAAGCAATCAACTGACCTTTTTGTTTTCTATTTTAAAACTTGATTGTAGGTAACTCAATAAAGGAAATAAAATAATGTTTCTTATTTCCCCACATATTTACCATTTTCAGTGCTCTTCATTTTTTTATATACATCTGAATTCCCACCTGCTACGTTTACCTTCTTCTTGAAGAAACTCCTTCAGAATTTTTTTGTAGAGTGGGTATGGCTGCTAGCAACGAATTGTTGGCTTTTGTTTATCTAAAGAGTCTCAATTTTATCTTTAATTTTAAGTGATATTTTTGGTAAATATAGAATTATATGTTGACAGGTTTTTTTCAGCACTTTATTTCGTTTTATTCTGCCCTCATTGCTCTTAATGAGACAACAGCCATCATCACGCTTATTATTGTCCTCTTGAATGCAGTATATCTTTCTCTCTGGATGTTTTTAAGATTTTCTCTTTACCTTTGGTTTTCTACAGTTTGACTATGATATATTTAAATGTAGTTTCGAAAAAATATTCATCCTGCTTGGGTATTACTTTGCTTCCTGAATATGCATTTGTTTTTTTTTTTAACATTAAACATTTTAGCTAATATTTCTACACATATTTTCTGCCCTATTAACTCTCTTCTCTCTTAGGAACTTCAGTTACATTTATATTAGACCATTTGGTATTTTTAAATTTTTTCCTGTGCTTCAATTTGGATAATTTCTACTGACCTGTTTTCAGATTCATTGGTGCTTTCTTCTAATTTCTCCATTCATAATTATGGCATTGAGAGAATTTTTAATATAGATATTACATAGGTGTTTTATATGATTAAAAAAATTGCACACCTCAAGTCCATTCCTGTTAATTCCAAAATATGGGATATCTGAGAGTCTCTTTCCTTTGATTATATTTTCTTTTGAGTCATATTTTCTCACTACTTCTCATGTATATTTACTTTTATCCAATCTTGGACATTGGAGAGATACATCCTAGTGAGCTGGGATTCTGTTATCCTCTTCTAAAGAATGTTTGGTCTGGTTTTGGTAGGGAGTTAAATTTATATTGATTACTATGGACTTGTGGAGGTTTGAGTTTAGGCTTTTTACTATTTTACTGTTTCCCTTACTAAGATGTGATCCTTATTTCCAAAGCTTGGTCTTTCTCAGGTTTTAATGGAAAATCCTGAATTGTTTACTACTTTCTAACTTGGCAGAGTTGAGCTTTCAAGCCTATTTCCCCTAAAATGGGAAACTTTCAGAATCTCTCTTCATTCCTTTCAAACTTCTTCATGATTCACGTGGGCCAATTAGGTTCTTGTCATATACATGCAAAGTTAAGTGTCAACCAGTGATAGGAGGGGAATTTTATGCAAATTTGGGGCTCCTGAACTTCTTCACTCAATTTCTCAGACACACAGTCTCTAATTCTGACCTCTGAATCATCATCCCAGGGAGACTTTTGTTTTTAGCTTGAGTTCTATTCCTTGTGAAACGTTGGACAGTGGCGTGCCCTCAAAAGAAAACCTATAAAAACATGAATTTTACCAATGTGCTTCCTGTTTCAAAACATGGATTTTCTCCAATTTCTATCTGTTTTGTTTGCTTTTCTGGGCCTGAAAATACATGTTTTTAAAAATACTTTATTCAGAGGTTATTATGTTATAATAATAAGCTACTTTGCCATAATGAGGAACATGATTCTGTATCTTCCTTATGGAAAGTCATTTTATTTACTATCCATTTTTATAAGCTGTCTAAAATCAAATTATTAAAAAGGCAAATCATTTTGTATACTAATATCGATTTTTGTATGATAGACTCCTTTTATATGGACCAGAATATGAAATATTTTACTAACACACTATAGCCTTGATGATTTAAGGAATTATGAAAAATAACCAATTTGGCTGCATTTATGACAAAAAGTATTATTTTCTATGTCTATTTTATATTATGTCCTTGTGTTCAGAGTGAGCCCTTAAAAGGTATACCTGGTTTGTAAAAAATATTTTAAAAGTGACTTTTATGTCATTAGTCACCACATACCTGACACTTACTGTTAGACACTAAGGCAAATTCAATTAGGATGGTAAATTTTTCAGTAGTGGCAAACGCTTGGCTCAGTCGGCTATATTTCAAATCAGAATCTGTGTCATCATTAGGATATAGATCAAGTAAATGAGGAGTAATAAGGAAGCTAAACTCATTAAAAACTTGGCCAGAACTTGGCCTTACTAATGATAACCATATGCAAGAGCACACAATATGCTGGTTTCTTTGCCAAGAATTAGTATCTCTAAAGTGAAACTCCTTTAAATTCCTCTAAACATGATCAAATGTAGCTGTCATCCATTTTCCTTGCTCTGTTTGACACACAGCACTAGATGAAGCAACTCTTTTGCTTCAAGAAGAGATGTCTCCAAACCCATGTCAGTCTTCTCCTTTGTTGAGCATTATTTTCAGCAGAATTGATATGTCCCAGTGTATAAAGGAGAATATATCACTACAGGTATTCTTTACAAAATGTATGGACATTGGGGTTAAAATATACATCTGGCTCATCTGAGATGTGTGGCACTGTGAAAGTCACATATCCTCTGATTCTGAGTCTTATGTTTAAAATGGAGAAATATAAGATATAGTCAAGGAAATTTTCTGAGAATTAAATGAAATTATGTAAAGAAATAATTTTGTTATTAAATGTTAACTATTTGTTACATTACTTTTTTTTATTTAATAAGATTTTACTTTACTTGGCTTAAAATACCAAAGTTACATATAAGAAGTTTCATCTGACGTTAAGCTTTTGATGATAAACGACCAAAGATTTAGCATATAAAGTAGGCAGCTTTGCCACACAATGAATTGATGTTAAATGGGGCACAGATAATAAAGAAGAAAAACTTAAGTAATCAATGAATTATTAGCACCCTAAGGCTGAGTATCTAGTGGTGAAGGGCTCATTTAGGTTTTGGCAACAGAGAGAACTGGATCCACGTACGACTCTGCCATTGTACCCTTGGCCAAAATACTTAATCTCTAAACTTCAGTTTTCTTATTTTTACATGGGTTTGGTATTAAATATCTATCTTAGAAATGATTAGTGAGGCATAATGAAAAATGTACATGTTAATCACTGAGCCATAGGCCCAGCATAGAGTGACACTCATAGGATATTGTTGTGTGTTGTTATTAACTCAGTAATCAAGGTGTGTCAAATATTTTCCCAAGTAAAATAAAATGACCTGAATAAGGGCCAGACATGGGGGCTCACATCTGTAATCCCAGCACTTTGATAGGCCAAAGCGGGAGGATCACTTGAGCCCAGGAGTTTGAGACCAGCCTGGGCAACATGGCAAAACCCCTTCTCTACAAAAAAATACAAAAATCAGCCTGGTGTGGTGGTGTGTGGCTGTGGTCCCAGCTACTCAGGAGGCTGAGGTGGGAGTGTCACCAGAGCCTGGGAGGTTAAGGTGAATGTAGTGAGCTGCAATCTTACCACTACATTCACACCTGGGTGACAGAGTGAGCCCTTGTCTCAAAATAAAATAAAATAAAATAAAATTTAATTTGGAATATTATACTGATTTTATTGTCACTACATTAATTGCTTTATGCATAGTACTCATTTGAATTTACCAAGATCCTGTAAAAAATTTTTAACCATGCTTTACCAGAATAAAACTGAAGTTTGGATGGGTTAAAAACCATGGAATGAATAAGGTAGGAGGTTGGGATATGAACTAAAGCATATCTGACTCTACATTCCATACTCTTAACAATTCGATTATTTTAAAATTCCTATAATGTCATAAATCATATAACAAAATTATTTTCAGGCCTCAAATTCTGGCTCAGAAATTACAGTCACTCTAAGCTTTTCTATTATGTTGGTGAGAGATACACAGAAGTCAGAGACCCCATTTTTGGGAATTAATTGGTAGTTTAATAAGAAACCTAAATATTTTTAGAAATAAAATTAAATAATGCTGTAAGCAGCTGATCCAGAAATGATTTAAATATGCATATTAATCACACACAAATAAATGCATGAGTGCTAAGAGTTTGCTGGAAAGCTAGAAGTGTCTAAACTCAAATGATTGATAGGTAAATCAACAACAATAAAACAAAACAAAGAAAAAAGGCAGCAGTATTTTTAAAACAGATATGATACAGAGGTGGCAAGAAATAAGCTTTCAAAGTGAGAGATGTAGTATGCAAAGAAATTCCCTTTAGTCAACTTGATTTTTAGCCATATTTCAAGCCTATTTAGAAAACTGAAATTGAATAAGGTAGTGTGGATTATCTTATCTTAAAACACAACCCTTTGGGTATATACTTCAACAAAACTTTCCTTTTAATCAATTCTATTTATTTTCATGTTCATTTTCTTTCCCTTTCTACATTCCAAGGGATATATTTCTTTTAATACTTTTTATATAATCTACAAATCAAGGATGGTCTTATCTAACAGTCTCTAGAGTGACATACCTCTTATTCTTTAAGGATTTAATCACATTTTGACACACTTTTAATAGGAAAATCTGGTTTACTTTTACAGACTGAGAGATCCCAGTGGTTCATGAGTTTTGTGGGTTTTTTTTTTTTTCTGGTGGTGGTTGTTGTTGTTGAATTTGAAAAGAGGAAAATAGAGGGGCAAAAGTAAGTGAATATGTCCAAAGCCTCTGAACAATAAAAATGCATTGGGGTAATTGTAAAAAGAAGAAATTTTGGAGGGATGATTGGTTTTTTACTAAAATGGTAAAGTATACATCTTTATACAATCAGCAATATACAGGCATCATAATATAAAAATACATTTGTCATGTAATTCCTATCAAGAGAACCTGGGTAGGACCTAGACTATGTTGTTGTAATATCTTTGGAAATTGCATGTGGATGAGAATTACCGTTATTCAGGCTTTTGTCAGATTATTAAAGATAAGTGATGATGAGGGTCACTAAAATGAATATTCTTATCAAAAAAGAAAAATTACATTGGCTATTAAATGTGTTAAGAACAGGCTTCCATAGAACACTATGGAAGATAGTCACTATGAAAGAATTTATTATGGGTTTGATGATAAAGCTAGGCTGATATAAGAACAATTTCCATATTTGAGGAAGAAACAAAAGATTTTTATAAAATATCACTTTGTTTAATTAAAAAGATAAATTATGGTTATAGGATATGCTAATTTTTATTTTTATTAAGTTTAGTCACTTAAAAACAATTTATCGACTTTTGATAAATTGTTTCTCTGTTATCTGTGTTTGTAATTATTGTCGAGTGATGAAATTGATAAGCTTTAATTTTTTATACTGTTTTTGTTTAATATGAAATATAAATATTTTGTAAGCATGTTTTATTTACATTATTGAAAACATGAAGCAATTTTTAGAGAGATGCATATATACAAATAGGTGATAATATTTTAAAACCTGCCTGACATTTATTTTTATTCACTAGATTCTTATGTTATTAATTGGGGGATCTCTTTATACCTTAAGTAAGACTAATTACTTAAGGCATATGCATTTAAAGTAATTAAATGCATCAGAAACATTATTTTTCTCTACTTAACAATATGGGAGTATTTAGATTTCCACTGAATAAAAAAATTTCTTGGGTGATATAGCCATATATTTTTATCCCTATGTCTGTGCACTTAAATGTGTGGCAAAATAACAGTGTTAGTATAATAAGTAGATATTTAGATGTTTTTAGTTTTTCTTTACTTCTTTGTATTTTCTAATTTTCTTATAAAATGCCATAAATCTCTATCAAAAACTTGTTTTAATTGGAAATCTAAACAATGGTAAAATCAAAAAGTAGAAAAATAAAGGAAATCACTTACATATTAAATGACAGAGAATAGTTTAACATGGAAGCAGTGGAATATCCTGGAGAAGTGTTTGTTTCTTCTTACACTCTGATCAGGAAGCAAATGCTGCTAGTTGCCTAGTCAATATATCCAGTCTTTTTTTTTCCATCATACAAGTGTAATTACAATTTTTTCAAGGTAGCAGTGTGTCCCGTTGAATGCTCTCATGCTTGGATGTGACACAGTATTAGCAAATGAGATGTGTATTGTACAGGTCTTGGATTGTTTTGCTCTTCTCATATAGGTGCTGCCTCCATTTCTTCATCACTTCGTTTGTTTGTTGTTGTTGTTGTTGTTTTGTTTTGTTTTGAGACAAGGTCTTGCTCTGTCACCAAGGGTGGAGTGCACTGGCTGGATCTCCACTCACTGCAGCCTTGACCTCCTGGGCTCAAGCAATCCTCCCACCTCAGCCTCCTAGGTAGCTGGGACTACAGGCACATGCCACTGTGCCCAGCTAATTTTTGTAGAGATGGGGTTTCGCCATGTTGCCCAGGCTGGTCTGAAAATCCTGGGCTCTTGGCCAGGCGCAGTGGCTCATGCCTGTAATCCTAACACTTTGGGAAGCCGAGGCGGGCGGATCACAAAGTTAGGGGTTTTAGACCAGCCTGACCAACATGGTAAAACCCCATCTCTAATAAAAATACAAAAATTCGCCGGGTATGGTGCTGCTCGCCTGTAATCCCAGCTACTCAGGAGGCTGACACAGGAGAATCGCTTGAACCCGGGAGGCAGAGGTTGCGGTGAGCTGAGATCACGCCACTGCACTCCAGCCTGGGCGACAGAGCCAGAATCCGTCTGAAAAAAAAAAAAAAAAAAGAAAAATCCTGGGCTCAAACGATCCTCTTACCTCAACCTCCCAAAATGCTGGGATTGCAGGCGTGAGCTACCACGTCTGGCTCTTCATCACTTCTTATTCTTGTTGCCTAGAATGTGAATGCAGCACCTAGAGGATGAGCAGCCATCTTGCAACAGTGAGGACAAGGGTCACATACAAAGTATGGAAAGCAGAAAGATAAAGGGGATGTGGCTCTTGACAATATCCTTCAACAACTGAATCTTTCTCTAAACTTCTATTTATGTAGGGACATAAATATAAGTTGCCATTTTTTACAGTTTCAGTTAAGTTGGAGCCGAACGTGTCTTAACTAGTAAATGCTAATGTAGGTCTTCCAACAGGAAGCCTGTGGTGCCTAAACATCAGGAGTTCCAGAAAATAAATAGCTCTTTGATTCAGTACTGCCTTCATTCCAGGCAAAATAGACCCCTCTGAGTCCCATGGCAATACCCACATCTCTTGACATACGTCCTTAAAGCAAAAGTTGACTGTGTCTCAATCCCATAAATAGTTTCAGATTGGGCCAATGCCAGCTGCAAGAAGGACACTGCTTTGGAGATCAGAGAATATTTGAACAATGAAAACAAAGTCATTTAAGAATGAATATAAATCAGTTGACTTGTCAAATCTGATGTCTCAACAGCATACATGAAATAGTTTTTTTTTTTCTATTTTAAATATATTTTTCTCAGTGGTGCTGAGTATCCATTTTCTTGCTTCTCTTCATATTCTAAATCATGGCTCTACAGGTTCTCACAAATGTGAGTGTTATTCAAAGCAGTTGCACATAGCAACTGAAGTATATTTTTCAGTATTGAACACTATATATTTCTCTCAAATTTCAATATGTATAACTGGATGCAAAGTTTAAAGTATGATATCATTTCTAAATATTGGCAACCAAATAGATATTAAATGTTAGAATTAAGAATATTTTTATTTTATAGAGACTTCTAAGAATACTGATTAACTTTTTAAAAAGTAAGGAAAAATGTTCAGCTCTTTATTAAAAGGCCATTGATGGCAAGCTTATGATAATGCTGCTAACATGTTTGATAAAGTGAATAGCAGCCAATATTTTGGCCAAAGATCCACGACATTCTTTGTGCTACTTAGAGTGCACAGTTTGAGTTTTTACTAAAGACATATCTTCAATTTTGCCAGAATTGATGACACTTAGGGAACAATTACAAATTTACAGTCAAAATTTTCTAGACTTTTTCACATAGGAATCTTAATAAAGCCTATATAAAATTTGAGATTACAACTACCCTTGGACTTATGGTTGAAATGCCATCTAAATGTTATTAAAGGTGTTAAAATTGGTATAGACAAGATACAAGATGCATGAGAACAGGTAAAATAGATCTGCAGCTAAAGATGTCATTTTTTGTTAAAAAAAGTAATGAATTTGAAATATGTATGAACTGCATTTTTGAATATGAACTATTGCTTATAATAGTTTAGTAAAAGCTTACAGAAACTCAGAGATCTACATTTGGTAATCTCAGTTTTAAAGGGACTAATTGCTTTAAAAGCTTTAAATTAAATGTTTTTTCCCCCTCTGTCAAAAATAGACTGCATGTGAAATATACAGCAAAAGCATCATTCCATTAAGATATAACAATAATAGAACACAAAAACTAAAATGTTTGCTTGAACATGAAGAGGGATATTTGCATACAAGTAAACGCCAAACTAATATTTAGAAATTATTTTGTTAACAAATATAGTTCAAGGTATAGTTATGATTGAGTAGTATATTGCTTTTTAAAAATTTTCTATATGGTAAAATAAAATATTATACAACTTACATGTTAAAATGACAATTTATGATTTGGGATTTTCTTTGTGTGATATGTATAAACCAAGGCTCATTCCAGAATCAAAGTATTAATTTAAGAATTGTATTGATATTTCCAATTGATGATGACTCAATGGAACAATGTCTTCTTTAAAATTTGAAAGTATAAAAAACAATCTAATTAATAAAAGTAATAACTCAATAAATGTTTAATTTGGCACATCTGCCAATAAAATACAAATTATGTTAAAAAGCTTCTTTCTAATTAGACCATAACTTACGATTTTTTTTTTTTTTTGAAATGGAGTCTCACTCTATTGCCCAGGCTAGAGTGTAGTGGTGCAATCTCAGTTAATTGCAACCTCTGTTTCCTGGGTTCAAGTGATTCTCCTGCCTCAGCCTCCCGAATAGCTGGGATTACAGATGTCCAGCTAATTTTTGTATATTTAGTAGAGACAGGGTTTCACCATGTTGGCCAGGCTTGTCTTGAACTCCTGATTTTACTTATCAAAATATTTCAGACCTGTCTACAGAACACAGGGACATGCACAATAATTATTTATTTCAAATTACTCAGTACTTTGTCCTCTTTCAGTCCCATAAATATACTTTGCACATCTCCACATGTGTTCATATAAAGTATATTTACATGTAGTGTACATGGGCTTGCATTTGTATTCTTGTCCTAGGCCCTGAAAATGTCAGGGAACAGCATGTCACCATTTCACATAGTTGCTTAAAAATATAGAGCAGACATGCCTGTACTCCTAGCACTTTGGGAGGCCGCGGTGGGCAGATCACTCGAGGTCAGGAGTTTGAGATTAGCTTAGCCAACATGGTGAAACCCTGTCTCTACTAAAAATACAAAAATTAGCTGGGTGCCTGTACTCTCAGCTACTCAGGAGGCTGAGGCAGGAGAATCACTTGAACCCCAGAGGCAGAGGTTGCAGTGAGCCAAGATCGTGCCACTGCACCAGCCTGGGTGACGGAGCGATACTCTGTCTCAAAAAGAAAAAAAAAAAAAGAATAAAGAGCAGAGTTGATATCAGCATAATGTCAGTATGGAGGGAGATGATAGAAGGAAAATTAAAAATCAATAATACATATTGGTTGAGGAGCTAGTATGTGCTAAGTTGCAATCCACATTATTTAATTTTTATAAATGTCTGATATTGGTGGAATAGATCCAATTTAGAGATAAGAAAATTTAGATTAAGGAATGTTTTATAACTTTCCAAGTTCATTTTGCTAATTGTCTGGAATAGCCAGAATTCAGAGCCAGGACAGCCTAGGCAGGCTGTAGTCACACAGCTGTTTCTAAGCTTAGGTCACAAAATTAAATGCAACTTGTCACATTAGAGGACAGATGTCAGTAGGCACAGAAAATACAAATTATAGAAAATTGGTAGAAATTAAAAATCAGTAGAAAAAAAGAGAAAAAGAATGTCTTGGGAGTTTTAAAAGTACTAAATTTCTAAATTCTTTTAGAATTAAAACATTTGCAAATTTCAAAACAAATCTGTAAACTCTCTCCACCTGTGTAGGACTATGATAGATGAGTCCAGTGGGAAGTGATGGACATTTCAACAAATAGTGTTGGATATTTAGTTTTATTTCTACGTTTACACAATAAATTGAAGATTCTACAATAAATTTAGGATGACAAAAATTTATATGGTAGACATTTAAGGACACAAAAATAAAGACCCTGAAAATTAATTTTAAGGTAGAAAACTTTTCTAAATATTGAAATGGGAGAGTTCCCTTATTTTCCTCGCAAGACATGCGACAGGGATGTGGCCTGCCTGCTTGATCACCCCACAGCTCAAACCCCTAGTGGGAGCATGCAGATGGGCAGGTACAGAGGCTAGAGTGAGCGATTTTGGGCTCTGGCCCCATGGCAGCATCTAGAGGTGGGCTACTCCTGAAGCCCAAACAAGCGTGTGTTACAAAGCTCTTTCAGATATGCCATCTGTGGACGGCTTGTGTGTTAATAAGTTGAATGGACCCTCTGCCTTATCAGAAAGGCAGAGGGCTAGTGTGACAGCCCTCTGTATGCCAAGCTCTTGCCCAGTGTCCCGAAAGAATCGGATCACACCCAGGCTTGAAGGATGAGTGCATGGTTTTATTGAGTGGTGGAGGTGGCTCTCAGTGAGATGGATGGGAAGCCAGAAGTGGGGATGGAGTGGAAAGGTGGTCTTCCCCTGGAGTCGGGCCTCCCAGTGGCCAGACTCTTCTCCAACCACCCCGGCCAATCTCCCTTTGGTGTCCAAACGTCCCTCCTCTTCTCTCTTTCTCTGCCATGTCATCCCGCTGTCACTGTTCTGCTGGTCTCCATGTTCAGCCACTTGAGTGCATGCCCACTAAGGTCTCGAGTTTATATGGGGGCAAGATTAGGGGGCATGGCGAGCCAAAAGGCAACTTTTTTGAGTGCAAAAACCAATGTCTGTCCTCATTTAGGGCAGTGGGTCTTCGGGCTTGAGGGTGGGGCCATTGCTCAGGGAACCACCCTCTTCTACCCGGTCATAAGGATAAAACAAAAATATTACAGTACTTTTTTTTTTTTTTTCAGTTGAACTGAGATGATGTTTGCAGCACTATGACAGGCCAGGATTCAGACTATTGATATTAAAAAAAAATCTTACGAATTGGCCAGTTGCAGTGGCTCACACTCCCATCACTTTGGGAGGCCAAGGCAGGCAGATCACGAGGTCAGGAATTTGACAGCAGACTGACCAACATGGTGAAACCCCATCACTACTAAAAATACAAAAATTAGCCCTGTGTGGTGGCATGCGCCTGTAGTTCCAGCTATCCGGGGAGCTCAGGCAGGAGAATGACTTGAACCTGGAAGATGGAGGATGCAGTGAACCGAGATCGCACTACTACACTCCAGCCTGGGTGACAGAGCTAGACTCAGTCTCAAAAAAAAAAAGAAAAAAAGAAAAAAAATTAATATATACAGATAGCTCTCTCCACCACCATCTCCCTCCAAAAAATGAGCAAATGGCACCAATGGGAAATTCATACAAAATGAAATAAATTGCTACTCAACCACTGGGAAAGTAATTTGTTTTATCTCTCTCTTGCTTTTTGCACTCTGACTTTTTCAGAATATTATTGCAAAGTTCCTATACAGACAATATTAGCTCCCAATTATTAGAATAGGTTTATATTTAGCTGCTTATTAAATCTTCATTTATCCATAGCATAGCAATTGCTTAAAGAAATTTATCTTGGAGAGCTGTTATAAAGCTCCAATGCAGGGATTATAACCAGGACTTTTTCTAATAATAAACCTAAAGGTAGGTGGATATTACCAACTTTATGATTACTGATCTAAATACTACATTGCATTAAATACATGATCATTGATTGGATCTATTTTCATGTCCTCCAAACAAGAAGCAGGGCTGGTCATATGATTGTCATGCTGAACAGAGGCTTCATATCTGGCTCTCAGGAGAAGAGCTTAATGGGTTCATGAAGGGTCATGCACCATAATGTCCAAACCACTGATAAGGTTTAATGTTCTCCCTCTCGGGTGGTAATTTGCATTTCAATAAGTAATAAAAGGATTGGGCTAATTAAGGAGAAACCAATCTATAAAGCTAGGACTTCATGAAGGATTGAAACCAGTGGGTTAGGTCCACAGGTGTACAGGAGGCCTTCTACACTCTCCAAACTGGTTCATGGAAACATGTGCTTACCTGGGCCACACTGGTAAGTAGGTGGCAACATTGAAGGTTCCTTACACTGACCATTCTGTAAGAATAGGAGAAGAGACCATAGATGCCAATTTATTTTTCTATCATTTAGTTATCCCTGGTTCTACTTTCTCCTCTGAATATTAATCATACACCCTATTTTACACTTACACATCTCCTATGGAGAGGGTAAAAGTCATGCCAAATAAATGCTTTATAAAAGGACTTAGTTCTTTGTTGATAAGCCCAAATTGATTATTTTTAGATGAGCAAGTTATGAGAAAAATTTTATATGTCCTAGCCAATGTCTACTTGATAAAGAGAGGTGAGCAAAAAATAGTGATAGAGGTACAAATAGAACAAATTTTTTTAGCCTTTACAGTAATAACAATATATGAAAACAAAATATAGTTTGGCTTAGTGTATAAATCACATAATGTTACTGAATAAAGTCTGTTCAATGAAGACCTTTAGTGATTTCGCTGAGGCACGTGGAGTAAACATGAGTGCTAGATATTTCTACTTTGCTTTCAGACACATTCCTGCTGATAACCCAAGTTTCAGCTGAAACTTGACCTCTGACAGAGCACTTAGGTGATCAATATCAGTAGTTTAGAACTAAACTTACCCTTTAGTAAATCATCACTGCAGTTTCTAGACCATTTATTGTACTCTTCTGTGATTCTTCTGCTGCAAACATAGTATAGAATATTTTAACTGATATCTATTTGGTCAGAAATAATACTCTCTTAAACAGAATAAAATTTTTAGAATCACTCAAGATATTGATTTGGTCTCCACTCTCCATACCACTTATAGAAATCTGAGTCTAGCAATTAAAGTGTAAGGATTGTTTATTAGACATTGGATCTAACTTTAGAATATAGTTTTTGTTTTATTTTGCCAGAGAGGACGTATTTTCTGATTTTCATAGAAATATGAAAAAGAGAAAAATAGTTATATATATAATTCATAATTTATATGCATACATAAGTATATATAAACAGTAAAATATGTTTATGTAAATATACACACACATAAATCATAATAGCGTTCACATTAAAAGTTACTCATTCAGCCACATATATGATGTAATTTCTGCCCTTTGCATTTGCTACTGATAAGGAATAAATATAGTTGGTATGATGTGGTGGAAAGTGTTTTATACTGAGAGTCAGAAGATCTCAATTCATATAGGCACAGAGAATCTTTTATGTTCTCATTTCTAAAAGTAGTTCAAATTGAACTGTGATTTCAGAGGCCCCTGGGCTCTAATATACTATATAATCTGGCATTTGTATAGCTCTATATGTAAAGAAAAGTGAATCTAAACAGTTCCAACCGATCATTACACTTGTAGTGAATGAAATGCATATTTTTATCAGCATTGAAGTAGTATTTAGGGACTAAAAAATAATTATTAAAGTAGAAGAAAATTTCTTCTGAAAACACAGCCTGCACTCATGCAAAGTGATAAGACTATGATTAAACCTACAAAAAATACATGATAAATGTGTAAATGTTTAATGGAAAGAGAAACTAGAAATCAAGCAGGCAATTGGGTTATAGAAATGGGCTTCTAAGGATCACTTTTTGTCTTAATATTCTTTTCATTATACCATTTTAATTTTTATCCTGAATTTTAAAAAGGCAAAAGATTAGAGTAATTGGTAACTGTTATATAGCACATTTTGCTTGAAAATATTTGTGGATTGGTCATTCAAGGAACATCTTGAAAACCATTCAGTTTGGAAAGTAATTTTTTACTGTTACAAAGAAATCTGCTTGTATCCTTTCATGTAGACACATAAGTATGTATTTTCTTTCCCAAGAATTTGAGTAGATTTGTAAGAGCTGATGATTGATACCCCATAGAGAACTCTATCATTTTGAGTGGACTCAGATTGCCCCAGACCCTCTGCCTGCCTAGGGAATAACATCCTAGAAATTTGTCTGAATTTGTAGAGACTGCTTGAACCTGGCTAAACCAGTGACTCCTCTTTCCCCTCAGTCTAGTCTCTGTGAATATTGTACAAGGGAGAGAAACATTTTGGAACAGTAATGAGAATGCACTATGTTTAATTAGTTTATATGTCAACCTACTTTTTTTTGGAAGAAAATGTTTCATGAGCTCTTGAAAATGTTGACAGAGATGTTGCCAGTTACACATAAAATGAAAAAAATGCAAACTTCATAAGGCAGTTTTCTGGTGACTATAATAAGTTTTACACCATCCGTATGAAATTTATAATTTGAGACCTGAAGAATAGCAGGACTTAAGTTGAAACCCCTAAGTTTTGCCCAGTATTTGCTCAGAATTATTAATTGGTCCAGGTTTGGCATCCCAGTAAAGTTTGCATGAAACTTAACTAGGGCTAGCTAAAAACTTGGCATTTGTCCTTGGAAAAAAATCATCTTGAGTTTACTTAAAGGTCTGTGAACCTCAGCAAACCTCTCAGTGACCCTTTCTACAGTGTGGTGGTTTCTAGTGATATCTGAAACCAAGAATGTTTTGTGAAGGGTTTAGGTTTCATTTGGAAAGCCTTATCTAATCCTAGGTACTGCCTAATGAATTAAGAGGCTGGTCCTCCTTGAATCCTCATAAAGGCAGGGCTGTGCATAAAATCCATGAGTTTTACTACAGAGTAAAATTACACCTTTTAATTAGTCATTTAAAAATACCTTGTGTGTATTTCTAGTGTTCTTTCTGTGTGTAATCTGTTTATTCTACTATCACTGTTATCTAAAGCAGGCATGCATTGAGTCTACCATTTGAAACTACAGCACAATTTGTTAAATACAAATAATTATTATAATAGGTAACAATTTTGTAAATATTATACATTCTAAAAATGTTTCACATATTTTGCAAGCAAAGACAATCCTAAGAATAACAAGCTTTGACCATGTAGGGCTAGGGACAGTAACTACTTTCCAAATAACAACTAATTGGTTGGTCTTTGGGGTGTTGAGTTGGGCACTGGTGCACTGAGCTTTCTCTTTCTTCTTTTCTCCCATACCATGACTCACACTGGTCTGGATATATATACAGTTGCATATGGAATGATGCATTTTCCCTAAAATGGGGAAAATGAGACAGTGGGCATTAGCATTAGAAAACAAAAACAATTACAAAAGAAATTTAAAACATAAAATCTAGAGCTGATTTTCAAGGAAGGCATGCATTATTTTTAAAATGGGTATTGGATACAAATTGTAATAACACTCTTTATTTTCCTCTTTAAATTATCTTTTGAGGCTTTTTTGGCCTGAATAAATTTTAAAATTTTTTTGTTCTAAGTATTTGTTGCCCATATATATATATTTTTTACTATATTTATATCTCAAATTCTTAGTTAAAACACCTGAGATGTTCTGACATCCTTTATGCTTCTAAATCTGTTTAGTCATTATTATTTTAGGGCCTGTTTCCATTTTAGCAATCAGTTAAAACGTCTTAGGAAATATAATAAAAAATTCTTAAGAAAATATGTGTACATATATTTCTTTCAGTATTTTGAGCCATGTTCCAACCATAGAGAGAAAATGATATTTACATTGAGAACTGATTCTGATTACCAGGGATTTAAGGATAACCTCTGTTGGGGTCAAAAGAGAAAATGAAATCCTAGTGGGGTAAGAAATAGCCTCCAGCTTTGATATACAGGCTCTAGTAGCTTCTTTTCTACTGATTGTTTTTGATCCTGCATAGCCGTGCACAGTCAATTGCTTAATTTTTTATATTTGAAGATTTTAACAATAAAAATAAATTTGTCAATTGATATCTTATGAGATATGCTCCATATTTACACAAAGTACTTTCCACTTGGATGACATTTCTGTGGACACACTTACCAGGGAAACATGTCCAATTTTAGTAGGTCCAATTAGACTCTCATTTTTGACCCATAAGACTTCATGTGCAAATGGATGTCAATATTACCAGTCACATAGGTGTTCCTGACAGGTATGACCCCGACTACAATTTGTATTACATATCTTTTATTATCATAGGCAGCAGAAGGAAAATTTTCAAGGACAAAGACATATCCTTGTGCCCTTTTCAATTATAAGGCAGTTATTAACAAAGGTGAGCACATAATCAAGCAAAAGGAATGCAATGCGTGAGCTTTGGACCATGCAGTACCCCAATAGATAGATGCCTGGAGGTAGGTTATGCCATGTTTTTGCCAGTGATCTTATACTCCAACTGCCGTTACGGTTACAGATCTTTCTAAACCACCTCTGAACTATGACTCATATATTTCAGGTTTTTCAATAGGCAGTTAGCTTTTGGGGGGCTTGTCACATAAGTTCCAAATTTTCTTATAACATCTTAGTTGTATTCTATGTCTTAGTAAATCAGTGACTTATGATTTTACTTCTCACCAGTTTTGTTGTCAAGGCAAATGTCTTGTCCTTCTACACAAAAGTCATCAGTCTGCCTCTGTCTGCCATTGGTTTTTCATCCCCGCTCCACTGCTACCTCCTCATAAAGACACTCACATGAATTACTAGTTTCATGCATTTTTATACTTGATTTGCATAATTCTCGCAACATAGTATTTCTCTACATCCTAGTCATTAATAGGTTGTATGAGGTCACTGTTTCTATCCCAAAGTTGCCTTTGTTTATTCTATTCATTCTTTATTCTATTCAACATCTCGTTTATAAGCTGTCTGCTCATACCTATCTAGTTTTGTAGAGTGTGGTTAATTGATATAAATTATAATATCGAGCTACATTTTGCTAATAGACAAAGTTATTTCCCTCGAAATAATTTTACTGTAGGATGTTAAGTCATTTGCAAGAATGGAAAGTTTGTTTTCTGAAGAAAGCATAAGAAGATGATGAAATATGATGAGATATTGTATGGAAAACAGACAAGCCCTTTTAACTTGTTTTTGATGAAACTGGTGACTTATCTCTACAGAGAGTAGATTAAGCTTGTCAAAATGTCAAAGTCAATCACGTTATCATTACTTCTTGCTTCAGTCACTATCAGAAGTGATTTCATTTCAGGAAAAAAAATGAAAAGGCATTCTTTGGCCAACATGCTGTCATTAAACTATCCAAAGAATTTTTTTCTTTTTTCATTATTTCTTGCAAGAAAATTTACTTCTTTTTAATACAAGTTGTCATCTTTCTTCCTTTGACTATATAGAATCAGAAACATGGTTGATAAAGGAAATCAAGATCACCGTAATTATAAGATCTACAGATAGATTTCCTTAAGGCAGAATATCCATGTATAATGCCAGGACAGAGCTAACATGAGATGTTGCTCAAAGAAGCTTGACTTTGGGATAGTTTGCCTAGTGGGTTCTATGTATTTATGGTTAATTTTGAAGTGTTACTTTTCTACATTTCCTGGAACCTGGAAATGAGGAGTAACTTAGGAAGTCTTTTCTGCTTCTATTCAGTTTGTTTCCTCTTGTTCCAGAGGATTTTGTGATATAAGAGCAGGCAAAGTATATAACTTATTAAGCACATCTAAGTGGAAAGCAGAGTCTAGGAAGCTTGTCATACACTTTATCACTTAATTCACACAGCAGTCTCTTGAGATAGGCATTGTTATTTTTCTCATTCCCCTTTTAGAGATGAAGAAACTGATACACCCAGAGTTTAAGTAGCTTGCTTAAGGAGATACAATTCGTAAGTTTCAGAACAAGAATTGAAATTTAAGTCTTTAGGATTTCACACTAATGTAGCACCAAGGAGCATGGGCTCTGGAGCTGTACTCTTGGATTAAAAATCAAGGATATCAAAACATCATGTTACCCATTTGAAATATGTACAATTAAAATAAAAACAGCCAGCCCTTTAAGATTTGATTATTGTGTCACTTTGGGTAAATTACTTAAATTTCCTGTGTATCAGCATCCTCAAATGGAAATAATAATTATTTAACACATGCAAAGGATTTAGGACTTAACACACAGGAAATGTTTAATAAATATTAATTGCTAAAATCTCGTCCAAGCTTTTTCTGATGTATTCAATATGCTGATCATATAAATTATATATATAAAGTACAAATTCAGACTTTTATATTTGAAATATTTCAAGACTGACTTTATTATATTCTGGACGTAATACATGTCTTACCTTTTTATGCTGAATAAGAGAATGCTATGCTTTCTCTGAAAACATAAAATGTCACTTTTCCATATAGTATGCAAACGCTTTATTTCAAAAGGCCAAATCTAAAGGTGCTGTCTTACTTGATTCATTTGGGCCTATTTTAATGAGGACTGCTTTGCTATACAAACTAAATTGCTTTAAGGAGGATCTTTTTCTGGAAGCATATTATCATCTTGGCATTTTATGTCTGTTCAAGAGGGCCTAATTTATGCTCACAGAGCAGGGTGCTTCCTTCACTGCAATTGGGCTTCTTTTAGCTTCTTTTCTTCTGTATAGAATAGGACTTTGGTAGGAAGAAGGAGAAAAGCAAAACCAGACAATGTCATGGCACAGATAGTATCATGACAAAGGGTGAGCAGGTCTACAGGAATGCGGGCATGCATGCAAGTTCAAGAGAATCTTATCATATAACTCAGAGATAGGTTGCTGACGGTTACTCTCCCAAAGCAATCCAACTTACTTGAACGGTTAAGACTATGGGATCACAATAACCATGAGTAATCAACAATGTATGGAATTTGGTAGAATTCTGAATCTCCATCCAAGTCTTTGCTTCACAAAATTCTCAGAAATAGCAGCTATCCTGTATAGCTGAGCAAAAAGAGTTTGTGAGCAGATAGGCGACTTATCTGAGGTTCTGCCCCTTATTAGTTTTAGTGGTAAAATCATGGATTCTAGAACTAAAATCTTTTCATTATAAACCCCCCTCTGATAGATATTACAATGCTTTTAATCACTACCCAATAACCCAGTGCGTATGAGTGATTAGCATTCTGTGATGAAGAACATTCAGGGAAGATTCACAGGGCCACCAGTCCATGAGCTGGCACTGAGGATAAACAGACCATTATAAAGGACAAAGTTCATAGAAGTAATTTGCCTTTTGGTACAGTAAGAGCTATTTGCATTAGGAAGATCAAAGTTCAAATACATTAGCAGCAATTCGAAAGACAGAATGAACATGTCAGAAAACAATATGGAGACATATATGGCTAGAATTGGAATGTACCTTGATAAGTGCTTAGAGAAATAAAGGTGGAAGAAATAGGTGGCTTTCTTTGCTACCTTCTTGTGCCTCCTGTCTTCTGGTTGCTACTGCTGTTTCCTACAGGGAGACATAGAGAAACACTGGTAGAATGGATAAGCCATGACTTAACTATGTCATTTGAACAAGTAGTATACATGTCCTTAAAAGTTAACGGGATTTTTCTTGTGCACTTAAGTCCAGATGCAATAGGGTGAAAGTATGTGTAAAGTTTGCCAACCACTGAAGGCAAAATAAACTACCAAACAACCCATATAACTCAGGAGCACAGCAAGAAAAGATCCAAGGGAGTTTAGGAAAGTGAATGAAAAGGAATATAATGATTTATCAAACATGTTATGGCCCAACATAGTTAATGGGAATAATAACACATTTTCATATAATGCCTCCTCTGAGCTCAACACTTGGTGGCAGATGGGATACCTCCATTGTTCCCTTATCTCTTTTCTGTCCTCCTCTAACTTACAAAATAAAAGCATTTATGAACAAGGAAAAAATCTGTGGGGAAAATGTCCACGCACACAGCCAGATAGGCACAGTTGCTGCTAACCATGCACATTTCACAGCTTGGTGCTTGGCTCTGCAGCTGCCAAGTATTATCTCAAGAGTAACTATAAACACTGTTGGCCCGAGTGGTGTAAGGGATCCAGAAGGCTGACAGGGTCCGTGAACTGATTGCCAGCCAGGGATGGGGACGTGCCAAATTGTGATTGAATTACACCCGTGTGACACTTCCTACTGTAATCACACTCTCCTTTCACAGAGGCCAGGCTGAGACTAGAAAAGCAACTACTGTGAGTCAGTGTCATTAGAGACGGATGGATTTGGTGCCGACCCCAGCTCAGCAGTTGTTGTGAGAGCTGGGTCAGGGATATGTGTGCTCCAAGAGGGACTTGCCTGAAAGGGCTGTCTAAGTGAACAGATGGAAGAAAGACAAATGTTTTTACAGAAATGTGCCCTGTGCTAAATAATGAGTTGATTTTAATGAGCTGCAGCAGGAATCAAATGCTTTTAAAAATAAGGGTTTTGGAAAGTCTCACTGGACAGGGCACACATAAAGCAATACAGGGAGGGGATGGCTTGGATTTTTTTTTTTTTAAACTTGACCAATATATGAATGGAAGAGCTTATGTTCAAGATGTTTCCACGTAATCATCTTTCAAGTATTTTTAGTATATGTACTCTCAAAGCTTCATTCCCTTTTCCTCTAATTTCCTCCTTCAATGTAATTCAGTTGTAGTTTTCTAATACTGGGCCTGACGTCATTAAACCAGAGTAGTCCCTGAGCTATCAAGTGTGTACCCAGCAGGGTGCATCACAGTAGTACACAAGGACTAACATCGAATTATATTAAACTTTAGCATCAACCATGAATTAACTCTTGCTTTCAAAAGGTAGGTTGGTTATGTCAGGAAGTGAAAGTACAAAAAGCGAAGAAATACAATTTTTGAATTGCAGAAGAAGTTGTTCTTGGATTGGTCTTGCTTCTTAGCAAAATGCTGTGTTTCTCAATTTAAAACTCTTTTTTTCACCTTTATTTCCTTGTTACTTTCTGTTGTTTCTTTTTGTAATGCTATTGTAGATATATACAAATACAACTACCAGCATTTTGCTAGGAAGATAGACAACCAGCTTGTGCTAGGAAAAAGGTGTCTACAGAAATGAATAGTTGCATATTTAATTGAAAGACATCTTAATAATTACACTAACGATGACAGAAAATAAACAGCAAACAAAGGCATTTAAAAAAGAGGCAAATATTCAAACAGTGAATGTGAGAAATGGCCAATGGGAGGTCGAAAGGCAGCAGCATAGTCTAAAGGTAAAAAAAATCCAGCTTGGATCCAAATGTATGTTAGTTACAGTAGATAGATAGTCACACATGAACAGGGCAGGAGACCCTCCACCCCCCAACTAGGAATGTCAGGTGACCACTGGGTGATGGTTAGGAGGTTGTTAACTGTCTCTCTAAAAAAAAAATTGGTAGTAGCTGGCTCCAGGGAAAGGCAGGCTCACAATAGATATGAAACACCTGAAACTAATGATCAGTGGCTTCCTGATAAGATCTCAGGAGTTGGGCAAGTGGTCTCACACATGCGCATTAAGAGGAAAAGTGGCGGAGTTTAACTGGTGCCTGACCTCCTAGGGACATTTGGCTGGTAAAGGAAGAACTTCTGAAGTGAGTATGCATACACCTCCAGTACATACACTGCGCATGCTCCCCTCCCAAGTGCTGGCAGGCCACTGTGCATGAGGACAGCCCACCCCCAGGGTAGAATCGGGAGAGAAGGAACACAAGAGACCCCGGAAGTATACCAACGTATAAAACCTCAAGTCAAAAGGTCAAACCATGCACTTGATCTCTCAAGTTGCCCACTTGGCCCTTATTCAAGTGTACTTTACTTTCTTTTTATTCCTGCTCTAAAGCTTTTTAATCAACTCTCACTCCTGCTCTAAAACTTGCCTTAGTCTCTTCTGCCTTATGGCCCTCAGTCGAATTCTTCTGAGGAGGCAAGAATTCAGGTTGCTGCAGACTCGTATGGATTTGCTGCTAGTAACAATTATGGGGCATACATTTGGAGGTTTTCTGTTTTATTCATTTATTTATGTTCATTAGGTAACATAGTTTTGTGACATGTTTGTGTAACATGTTTGTGTGAAACTTAATCAAATTCCAAGTTAAATGACCTTTTATTCTACTACCATTTTATGAGAGATTTGAATTTGTAACCTCTTATTCATTGGTCCCAGTAAGAATTCTGATAAACCCGGTGGGATAAATCCATATTTTTCAGAGTATGGTGTACAGACTAGCTTGTCCATCTGAGAGTATGTGATTAGAAACACTTAGAGCAATTTGAGTAATTTTATGTCTGCTGAATCAGATGACAAATAATTTGGACTTATGTTTAGTGTATCTAATTTTTTAGAAGTTCATTTTTATAATATTTACAAAATTATCAATCCATGAAGAATAGGGAATTGTTAAAATGTTCTTCACCACAGTCTCTTGCATAATACTAAATAAGGCTTTATTCTGACTGTGCAGTCCACAATTATTTCTGCAGGTATGCATGTTTCAAAGGCCAGTGCTTACAGAAGAAAACCAAAATGAAATTTCTCATGTCATCCCTTAGGAGAGGCTTTAAAGGACACAATATCTATTAACTAAATCTGACTGCTAAGAAAGCTCCACTGTGTTGGGGGAAAATATTAAACAAGAGGGTTTAAGAGAGTGTTCAATACTTAATGATACACGCAACTACCTATGTGCAAACTTTCATCTTATGACTTGTATGCACCAGGGAAAAACACTTTATGTCATGGAGCAGAGTGGAGCTTCCTTTTATACCATTAGCTGGGCATGGTGGCACATGCCTGTAATCCGAGCTACTCTGGAGGCTGAGGCAGGAAAATCGCTTGAACCCGGGAGGCGGAGGCTGCAGTGAGCCGAGATAGCGCCATTGCAGTTCAGCCTGGGCAACAAGAGCAAAACCCTGTCCCCCCCGCCCCCCCCAAAAAGGAGATATTGTTAATACACAATGGATACTCTTGTTTTCTGGTAAAAATTGGCTTCTGTTTTAGCAATTCCATAATAATCTTTTAGTATTGTCACTTTCTTCCCTCTTCAGTTTTTTTTCTTCCTCTTTTCTGTACTTTCCTTGTCATTTCCTTCCTTTTCTGTATTTGTGCTGAGTTGTTGGGAGTTGAAGAATTAGGGACTTAAATTTTTGTTATGTACTAGAAGTAGATTTGGAATAGATTGCCACTTGCTAAAGCTGTCATAGGTGATACATAGTTTTACATTTGTAGGTTTACAAGTATGGATTAATATGTTTTAATATTTTCCAATTCACTTCAAACCAAACCGAACTCTTATGTGGAAACAGTGTGAGTCCTTTGGAAATCCTCTGGAGGAGTATTTGTATATGCCTACAATAATGTTATCAAAAGAAAATAGAGAGTAACAAGATAATCAAGGGGAGAAAATTAGTTTTTTAAATAAGAGCCACTTAATTTGAAGTTAATTAAAGGGCATACAGGAACCTCATCTATTTTGGCATATAGATTTGTAAATGTGAGGTCTTGGTTCTTCTGTTTTGTCCAGACTGAGTAGGTTGACCTTTGCAGGCACACTTTTAATTTCTGGTCAAACAAGTTTTTCTGTTTATGTTCAAATTATCTCCAGCAGTTGTTCTTAGGCCAGGCTAATTATCAGAATCACCTGGGGAGTTACCAACTAAAACTCTCTGGAGGTAAGAGCTGGGAATTTTTAAACTCCATAATCCCTAAAATCCTACACAGGTGATTTGGATGAATAGTCAAGTTTGGAAGCGTTTGTCTGGAGGCAAAAGTCCTCAAAGAGATAAAAATGAATTTAACATTTTGATAAGCATCCTAGTACAAAGGAGGAAGTTCCATTGTTACTGGAAGTTCTACAGTGTCTTCTTAAAACATTGGGTAGGTATTCTGAATGTGGACCCTTCAGTTATAATCTCCTTAAGGATGAGGACACAATTTCCTTCTATTGTATTCTTCACATGTTTATTACATTGCACTGAGATGAGACATTCATTTAACTCTGCTGAGCAATTTGACATTCCCAAGAGAAAACGTGGCTAAAAAAGAAATAGAACATTCACTAAGTCATATGCTTTACTTGGAAGACATCCACCTCCAGAGAAAAATGATCAAACTCACACAAGTAGTATTTCCAAGTGCCTATACACAACTGTCATTATTTAAAAGGCAGACTCACTGCTGGTGAATTCCACATGGACAGTCATAGCTAATTGAGGCAGTTATTTTAAGAATATTTCATGATTTCTAAAGCAGTCATAATTTTATTTAATGTTTTGTTTGACAAATATAGCTTTACAGGCTCTATTGTTCCAATTAAAGCAATATTAGACTAAACAATTAAAATGTTTTCATTATAAATTTTTATCATAAATGCTTATAATGACAATGATTACAGTGCTGGATTTTCTTATATTGAGTAATTAACAATAGTGTTCCATCATTTAAGAAAACCTTATTTCAACATATTAGGCCCAACTTAAGGGCATCGATAAAGATGAAATAAATTGTATTGCCATTAAAAACATTGAAAAATGCCAGATAGTCATTTAGTTATATTTTACAAGTTTCTTCTTTTTATATCTTTCTAGAATTATACTGTTATAGTCACTTTGATCCGTTGTTCCTGTTCCTAACTTATCAGATTAATAAATTCTCAAAGATTTGTAGAATGATAAATCATATCACACCCTGCTCCAAACCAGTCTTTGGGCTATTTTAGCATTTATGCATCTAAATGTTAACCCCATTACTTAAAGTGACACATCCACATTCCCTATGAACAGCTTATATAAAATACCTGACTGATTATACCAAAGATTTCCCAACTCAAAATTTTGGCTTGAGTGTAGTAGTCTCTTGTTTTCTTATTGTGCATTTTAGGTGTTTGTTCCAGGCAATACATTATCCTACCTAATCTCCATGTTTAGATTTTTTTTTCTCATGCCTTGAAATTACCTGCCTCATGACTCATCATGTTAACTGAGTAATCAACTTCCTCGGTGTAATGTGGTCTTTGGACAAGAGTTCATGGGCTGTGACATCCAATTAATATATGCATTTTTTTTAGTATTTTCTTATGAGAGCAATATAGGCATATATTAAAATGTTACAGATGAGTTTATAATGGAAACTAGAAATTCCCTTTCTCGATTCTCACTGCTGTCTTACTCCTCAGAGCAACTGTTTTGAAATATTTTATTATTTTGTTTTTCTTATAGTTACTTTCATATCTCCCAAATATACTTTTATTACTATGTCTTTATGAAATTTAGAAATATGTACTGATTTTTATCCGTTAAAGGTGAAGATTCAGTTTACTTATCTAACCCATCCTCTTCCCTAACACTTTTTCTTATTTATTATAATAATTACTTTATTAAATATTATAATAAAGTAATAAATATTATAATACTTTACATTATAGCTCCTTTACTGGTATTTTTCTAGGTTTAAGAAATTACTTAAAACTTTATTTCATGTTCCATTATAAATGACTATCCTTAATTTATAAAATAAAGATATTAGCATCTTTATCTTTTTTGACATCTTTCCTTCCCATCTTCTCTTTTCTACCTTCCATTCAAGTTACACTGCATTATATATTGTTAGGTTGATAACATTTTATTCAGTTCTATAATCCAAGTATAATTTTATGTGCTTTATATATAGAATCACTTTAAAAGTTGAAAATCAATAAACTAAACTTTTCGATTTATTTTTATTTACATTATTTTCACCATGTAAATTTAGTTCACTATATAGTAAAGTAGTGAGCTATGATTACATTTCTTTCTTAGGAGTTTTAATTTGTCAATTTTGGTATCACACAAGGGAGAATATTTCTACAATTATGTTCAAATGTAATGACATACAATTGTTCAAAGTCATATTTAATTTGATTCATATTTGATTATGGATTTTTGTTTAATTTTTGACATCTCCCTAGAGTATCTATTGCCTTTGTGTTTTTCTCATTAGGATAAAAGACACATATCCTTTCTATTCTATCCCTAATATGATTCAAGTTTTTACTCATTTTATTTATTTCTTGAAAGGCATAAGGTACTCATTTTTGCAGACATGCTTCTTGGTAACCATGACCTTCCATTTTACTTTGGACTATTGTTTTTATGCCTATACTGAAAAAATTAGGGTCATTTTAATATTTCAGAGTTTTTTGGTGGTTCTGTGGTAGAATTGTACTTCCCCAATTTGAAATTGTGCATGACAATATGACTTTCTTTGAGTGATGATATATGAGCAGAGGTCTTACAAGCCAGTGGGAAAGGCGCCATAATCTTTCCCCCTGCCACACAGGTATGGATGGAAACTTTACATTCTAGATCCCAGAGTGAGAAGACATAAACCAGGGTTATGATCAATTATTTAAGAGAGATTCATGTATTGAGTACATATAGTAGTCATCCCTTATCTGTAGGAGATGCATTTGAAGACCCCTAGTGGATTCCTGAAACTGAGAATAGTACCAAAGCCTACATGCACTGTGCACAATTTTTTTTCCTTCTTCACAATTTCATGGAAATTCATTCTTATTGTAGATCTTAGCAACCTGAGCATATGATTTTTTTTTTATTAGATAACTTTTACCTTTTCACTTAAAGGAAGCACTTTATTATTTCTCTTTGGCATATCTGAATCATCAACATCATTACACTTGAACATTAGGTCCATTATTAAGTAAAATAAAGGGTTACTTCAGTACAAGCACTGCTATACCATGACAGTTGATCTGATAACCTAGATGGCTATTAAGTGACTAACGGGTGGTTAGTGCGTATACAGCATGGATACACCGGACGTGGGATGATTCACGTCCTGGGTGGACTATCTTAAGATTTCATCACACTACTCAAAGGGGTGTGCAATGTAAAAGTTATGATTTTTAAATTTCTGGTATTTTCCATTTAATATTTTTAGACCACTGTTGACTGCAAGTAACTAAAACCACAAAAAGTGAAACGGTGGATAAAGGGGGCTATTATGCTACGTGCCAAAAGTTATTTATATGGAGAGGATATAGGAGAGATCCGAATGGTAAATTTCTTGATGACATGATTTTAGGTACTAGTTAAGGTGGAAGAAAGAGAAAGTAAACACATATGTATGTAATATGCCAGTGGGCAACATGACACAGAAGAATAAAATAGGGTAAGTGGTCAGAATGAGAGCGAGGCATGGTTCTTTCACAGCACGGTTAGAGAAGGCATTCTAAGATGGTAACATTTGAGCAGAGATAAGGATATGAGGGAGAAGGTTATTTAATATTTGGAAAAAGAGTTATTTAGTATTTGAAAAAAAGAGAGAATTCCAGTTGCAATGGCTCTCAATCAGGAGCATGCTTGGCTTGGAGCAGCAGGGAGGTCAGTGCAGCTAGATCAGGAAAGCACTGTGGGGCTAGTCTGAGTGGCCAGTAGAAGAGCAGTCAAAGGCCAGATAGTAAAGAGACCTATGGGCCATAATAAGGTTTTGGCTTTTCTGCTGTGAGAGCTGGGAAGCTACGAGAGAATTTTAAATAGAAAATGGCATGATCTGACTCGCACTTTCGAAGACTCACTCCTCCTGCTGTTTGAAGAATAGACCACAGGCAAGGGAGGCATGAAAATCTAAGGTCAAGGTTAAGTTTCCCCAGGACTTTACAGCCTTACTCAAATGCACTCGAGTATTCTTTTTGGCCGTTACATTTGGCATTTATTTGCATTCTTTTATTGGGCAGATTTCTTTGTTATGCATAAGTTCTTAGACTATTCTCACTTTTCTGCTCTGAAGTGTCATAGTGATGCGTTTTGGATCATGAGGCATTTGTGTTTAAAATGTATCTTGCTCAGCAGCTTGTGGATATTTTTAAAGGCTTGCGTCTCCAGCTCTGGAAATTATTCTCTATTATTTCTTTAAAAATATGTTTTTCTCTCATGTTCCTCTATTCTTTCCTTCTAGGATTTTATTATATATAACTTTCTATTTAACTTTGTCTTTTGTATTAAAAAAATTTCTTATTATAGAGTTTAGAAAAGTTGTTTGTTTTCTCTGGCTCTGTTAAAGCAGGAAGACCAAAGGTAGAATAAAAAGACCGTATGTTTCAAGAAATAGCTGATCTTTAATGTTTTTGTGTGAAATTGAATAATATTTTAATGTCTTTGTTGTACATGATTTTCATAAACCTTCACCAGTTCACTCCTTTCTAATTCTGAATTTATAATCTTCTTTCTCCTACATTTTAAATTATTTCACTAGGATCTCAGCAAATAAGAAATAAGTTTGTTCTATAAACCTAACCTATTTCAATGATGTCACTATATTTAAGAGAGAATAAAACGGGGGTTTGTTCAGTAATTTTAGACTACTTGGTTACAAGTTGTTTTTTTTTTTTTTTTTTTTTTTCACAAAGCCACCCCTGAATTTTGCCTCTGTATTTCCCAACATTGAATCTATCAGTTTGTATAGTATAATCATTTCTTCCAATAGCTCTTTTCAGATGCCACCTGAAAATCATTTGCTGGAAATGACAAACTACAGAATTTTAGAAGAAGAGAGTTCTCTCTCAGATTTTGAACAATGGCTTGACTTTGTGGCTTTAAATATCATCTACAGAGATAATCACTTACCTACTGCATAAAAAAATAGGAGTAACTGAAACATTAAGTTGATACATTTTGAATAGTGTATAGGAGTTTAAAGAGAGTAGACACATAGAGACAATGTAAATTTAGGATACCTTTTTAAAAAAGTAAATTAAGCTTATACAGGTAGATACATATTGCTATATGCATACTACAGAGATATAGTTAGGTCATCTATGATGATGATAACCTTTGGAAATGCACCATTCTATAAACTATTGTCTTTGAATCTATGGAGACTTGATTCTGGAGAAAATAGAGATGAATTTGCAAAGTATTCCCTGCTTGTAAGATAACCCATGTCATAAGTTTGTGAACTATCAGTATAGCACTCATCTGCTACAGAGAACTGGGTGAATGACATGAGAACTTACTGTTATAACCTGAAGAATAATATCAGCAACAGGTGCTATAGACTTTTGGAACGTAAAGGTGAAACCAGCTCTGTCAGCACTTACGAAAGCAAGGCAGTGTTCAATCTCTAAATACCCAATTGAGGTTTAGTTCAAGTCATAAGAATATTTAAAGAATGACATTAACTCTTAGTACAAGAGGTCCTCTTTGATTCTGTAGAGATTCTATTAAATGTTTCCCTTTTTCCCAAGCAAAAACTTTGTAAAATAATACTATAGGTTGAACTTCCCTAAACTGAAAATCCAAAATCCTCCAAAATTTAAAACTTTTTGTGTGGTAACTTGATGTCACAAGTGGAAAATTCTACAGCTAAGTACATAATGCAAACTTTGTTTCATACACATTATTAAAAGGTGTATATGAAATATAAATTAATTTTGTGTTGAGACTTGGGTCCCATCCCCAAGATATTTTATTAAGTATATGCAAATGTTCTAAAATCTGAAATCAGAACTCTTAAACACTTCTGGTCACAAGCATTTCAGATAAGGAATACTCAACCTGTAGTAGACATTTATATATGCTAAAAAATAACTCTACCTGCTTGCATAAAGTAAAAGTGCCTCAGTAATGATACTAATATATTTTAAGAAATTAAGAGATTTTTCAAGTGATGATAGTATAAATGGATACAACTCTGGATGTCCTTTTTAATTCCCATAAAATTACATAATTTAGACTTCCCATAAGTACATAATTTAAGATATTGATCCGTTCTCTACTCCACCCTCACAACAGCTATTTCCCACTGCTAAACAGAGGATTTTCAAGGGATTGACATTTTGTTTCATAGAGAGCCACTTAGAGTACTCCACATTGGTGCTCCTTTATTTATTCCTTGTTTCATAACATCATCATCACATCATAGCACATAGCATATGTGTATGTGCATGTCCGTGTTGTTTCACACTCTCAGGTTATTTCTGCTGCAATTGAAACTAGGATAATGGTCACACATTGCCTTTAGGAATCTTGGTAGCAAACTAAGGAAGTGAACCCGTCTGGGTGGCATGATCTCTGCCCACTGCAACTTCTGCCTCTTGGACTCAGGTGATCCCACATCAGCCCCCCAATAGCTGGGACTACAGGCACACCACCACACCTAAGTTTTTGGATTTTTTTGTAGAGACAGGGTTTTTCTGTGTTGTCCAGGCTGGTCTCAAACTCCTGAGCTCAAGAGATCTGCCCACCTTGGCCTCCCAAAGTCCTGGGATTACAGACGTGAGCCACCTCACCCTGCTATTTGATATCAACAGTGCTGTATAGATAAATTTTGGTTAACAGTTTTCATTATATCCTATTCCTATTTTTAATGTTTATTTGTCATAACTTTTAGGCTTTTTTTGTAAATATTGTATTTCTAGATTTAAAAAACTCAATTTGTGTTTCTGTCTTCTAATTGCCATGATTATTCCATTCACATTTACTGGGATTACTGATAGGTTTGGACTTAATTTTATGTTTTGTAGTTTTTTACTTACCATGATTTTTCTTAGCTTAGTTGCTTTTTTTCCCTTCTACTAATCTCTACTTTTTCTTTACTCCCTTTATTTTCTGCATGCATTTGATTTCTGTTTCTTATTGGTTTTCCTTAACTTGTTAGCATTTGAATATGGCGTAACATCATAGTATGAGTAAAGTGAGTATCTCTATTCTCTTTTTTGAGCAATTTAAAAACCTCATAATTCTTTAGGTATGCATTGTTTCACTGCTATGTTTTAAGCAGTTTCTTTTATTAAGTACATACTTAATGATTACTGTGTGTCTGGCACTGTTTTAAATGTTGGTAACACATCTATGAATGTTAACAGGAAAATCTACATACTTGTAGTTGCTAAATTCTAGTGGGATGAGGCTTTTTGTTTATTGTTTTAGTTCTACTTTGTTTTAATGTCCCAAGTAATCATTAATCTCAGGATTGATTTACGTTTAACCAGCCTATTGCCAATTTCTTTGCTCAGCAAGAGTCTTACCTGACACTTCTTTCTTATGACTTTAATTACCTTCTTGCACATTTAGAGTATCAATGTTCTTTCAGTGAGAGCCTAGGAGTAATTGATTCTCTCACAATCGATTTTAAAATGTTTTGTTTTCCTTGCCTTCTTGTATGAAAGTTGAGCTGAGTTTAGACTTCTAGATAGAGAAATTTGCACAGTCTTCTGGCATTTCCTGTTTCGATGAGAAGCCTACTCTCATTTATCATTCTTGGGAGGTAATATTTATTTTCTCTCTGGTAAATTTTGAATTTTCTTTTTTGTTTCATTTTCTGCAACTTTGCTTTTTTTCCCTGGGTGGTGTATTAGTGTTTAGTAATCATGTTTGTGATCCTTTTTACTCAAATCTTTCTACATTTATGAAAAATTCTCAGCTAAGTTTTTGTATGTTGTCTCTCTCTGATGATTTCTGTTAACTCCTCATATTGTATTTTAGATTTCTCCTTTTATCATTAATATCCATTGATTTATATTTTATATTTTCATCTTTATATCTCTTAGTGTTACATTTTGTGAGATTTTTTCCTCCTGTGTCACTCAATTCACATATCCGCCCTTCAAATATGTCTAGTTCACTCTTTAACATGAGTTTTTAAAATTTATTGTTTACTTTAATGTTTTTTTAATTTCCTAAATTAATACTTGGTTCTGTTTTAAGTCCGATGTTTTCATTTTTCAAAATAGTCTGCTGGTGTCTTATGTTCTTATTTCTTTTTTTTTTTTTTTTCATCTCTTTTTACTTATAGTGCCCTTCATTCAGATTTTTGTATAATCCCCAATTCTCCAATTTGTTGTGTGTACTGATTTCTTGATTTTTTTTAACTTATGTGGTTATAATTTCTTGACTGTTACTTAAATATAAATTCTGTGTTTTCAAGCCTAGGGTGGTACTAGTGCTCCTTAAAAAGATGATTCTGAGTTTGATTCTTCTCCAGACTAACTTTTAATTAATATCTCACCAAAATATTCCTACCTGACATGGGCAGTACTCCAAACCCTGGTGGCTTAAAATAAGAGCAACCATTTATGTATCTTACAATTCTTTGGGTTGGCAGTTTGAGCAGGGCTTAGTTGTGTCATTTTTCTGCTTGTCTCAGCTGGGCTCACTTCTGTGTCTGTGGTCAGAACCCAGGTCAACTGGAGGCTGCTTGTTCCACAGGGTAGTTCAGCTGAGATGGATGAGCCCTGCTGCACTTGGTCTCATCCTTGCTGGCTAACCCTGGCTTCTTCACTGGGTAATCACCCCAGGAGGAGAGAAGCCAATTCCCAGTGAGCAAGCACTCTTTAAGTTCCTGAATGCGGCCGGGCACAGTGGCTCACGCCTGTAATCCCAGCACTTTGGGAGGCCGAGGCAGGCAGATCACGAGGTCAGGAGATCGAGACCATCCTGGCTAACACGGTGAAACCCTGTCTCTACTAAAAATACAAAAAATTAGCTGGGCGCGGTGGTGGGCGCCCGTAGTCCCAGCTACTCGGGAAGCTGAGGCAAGAGAATGGCCTGAACCCCAGGGGGCGGAGCCTGCAGTGAGCCGAGATCGCGCCACTGCACTTCAGCCTGGGCGACAGAGCGAGACGCCGGCTCAAAAAAAAAAAAAAAAAAAAAAAGTTCCTGAATGCATGTTTACTATTGTCCTCTTATCTAAAGCAAATTATGTGGCCAAGCCTAAATTCAAGAGATGAAAAAATACACTCTGCCTCTTTATAGGTACAGCTGCAAAATATTGTGGACAGTTTTGCCCGGTACCAAGATTGTGTGTATTTGTCCTCAAAAGAGCAAAGTCTTGGAGTTCTGATTTATCTGAGGTCATTGCTTTTCCTCCTATTGTTTTAGACACATGGCTAGCTCTTTCATAGAGTTTTAATCTCTGCTTTAATTGTGACACCAGTGACAACTTCTGCTGTGGAGTGAATTGTGTCCCCTCAAAATTCAGTTGTTGAAGCCCTAACCCCCCAGTGTGGTGGTGTTGGAGATGAGGCCTTTGAGAGCTGTAAGATTTAGACGGATGGGGTCATGAGAGTGGGACTCTTATAATGGGATTAGTATCCTAGTATCCTTATAAGAAGAGACACCAGAGAACTTGCCAATTGAGCACACAGGGGACGGTGGCCATCTACAAGCCAGAAAGAGGGCCCTCACCAGACTCTAACTACATTGGCACCTTGAGTTTTGACTTCCAGGCTTCAGAATTTCTGTTGTTGAAGCTTTGGTCTGTGGAATTTTGTCATGGCTTACCAAGCTGACTGACACAACTTTCTATTATTCTGCAGTACCTTGAGTGCCTTATTTTCTTTTTCTATTTTGGCTTTGATTCTTCTTAGTCTTTTTTTTTTTTTTTTGGTCAACTGTGGCTTTTTAATAATGGATTATTCCATCACATTAGCAAGTATCTCCTTTCTTACAATATGGTATCGTTGAGCTGCTAGACTTCTTGTTAGCTCTACAGCATCATAAAGTTTATTTCATTTTATTTTATTTTTTTGTTTGGTTTTTTATACTTTAAGTTCTAGGGTACATGTGCACAATATGCAGGTTTGTTACATATGAATACATGCGCCATGTTGGTGTGCTGCACCCATTAACTCGTCATTTACATTAGGTATTAATCTCCTAATGCTATCCCTCCCCACTCTCCCCACCCCATGACAGGCCCTGGTGAGTGATGTTCCCCTTCCTGTGTCCAAGTGTTCTCATTGTTCAATTCCCACCTATGAGTGAGAACATGCAGTGTTTGTTTTCTTGTCCCTGTGATAGTTTGCTGAGAATGATGGTTTCCAGCTTCATCCATGTCCCTACAAATGACATGAACTCATCATTTTTTATGGCTGCATAGTATTCCATGGTGTATATATGCCACATTTTCTTAAACCAGTCTATCACTGATGGACATTTGGGTTGGTTCCAAGTCTTTGCTACTGTGAATAGTGCCGCAATAAACATACATGTGCATGTGTCTTTATAGCAGCGTGATTTATAATCCTTTGGGTATATACCCAGTAATGGGATGGCTGGGTCAAATGGTATTTCTAGTTCTAGATCCCTGAGGAATTGCCACACTGTCTTCCACAATGGTTGAACCAGTTTACAGTCCCACCAACAGTGTCAAAGTGTTCCTATTTCTCCACATCCTCTCCAGCACCTGTTGTTTCCTGACTTTTTAATGATGGCCATTCTAACTGGTGTGAGATGGTATCTCATTGTTGTTTTGATTTGCATTTCTCTCATGGCCAGTGATGATGAGCATTTTTTCATGTGTCTGTTGGCTGCATAAATGTCTTCTTTTGAGAAGTGTCTGTACATATCCTTCACCCACTTTTTGATGGGGTTGTTTTTTTCTTGTAAATTTATTTGAGTTCTTTGTAGATTCTGGGTATTAGCCCTTTGTCAGATGAGTAGATTGCAAAAATTTTCTCCCCCTCTCTAGGTTGCCTGTTCACTCTGGTGGTAGTTTTTTTTGCTGTGCAGAAGCTCTTTAGTTTAATTAGATCCCATTTGTTAATTTTGGCTTTTGTTGCCATTGCTTTTGGTGTTTTAGACATGAAGTCTTTGCCCATGCCTATGTCCTGAATGGTATTGGCTAGGTTTTCTTCTAGGGTTTTTATGGTTTTAGGTCTAACATTTAAGTCTTTATTCTGTCTTGAATTAATTTTTGTATAAGGTGTAAGGAAGGAATCCAGTTTCAGCTTTCTACATATGGCTGGCCAGTTTTCCCAGCACCATTTATTAAATAGGGACTCCTTTCCCCATTTCTTGTTTTTGTCAGGTTTGTCAAAGATCAGATGGTTGTAAATGTGTGGTATTATTTCTGAGGGCTCTGTTCTGTTCCATTGGTCTGTACCTCTGTTTTGGTACCAGTACCATGCTGTTTGGGTTACTATAGCCTTGTAGTATAGTTTGAAGTCAGATAGCGTGATGCCTCCAGCTTTGTTCTTTTGGCTTAGGATTGTCTTGGCAATGTGGGACCTTTTTTGGTTCCATATGAAATTTAAAGTTGTTTTTTCCAATTCTGTGAAAAAGTCATTGGTAGCTTGATGGGGTTGGCATTGACTCTATAAATTACCTTGGGCAGTATGGCCGTTTTCATGATATTGATTCTTCCTATCCATGAGCATGGAATGTTCTTCCGTTTGTTTTTGTCTTATTTTATTTCGTTGAGCAGTGGTTTGTAGTTCTCCTTGAAGAGGTCCTTCACATCCCTTGTAAGTTGGATTCCTAGGTATTTTATTCTCTTTGAAGCAATTGTGAATGGGAGTTCACTCATGATTTGACTCTCTGTTATTGGTGTATAAGAATGCTTGTGAGTTTTGCACATTGATTTTGTATCCTGATACTTTGCTATTATTTGACTCTCCCAGTAACGCAGACCCAGTAACTGTTCATATCTCTGATTTTGAGTTTCTTCTTCATTTCTAGCACCTGAAGATTTTTTTTATTTTAAAATTTGATTAATAATACATTTCAAAAATATGTTATATTTTGACCAGGAACTATGGGTCATGCCTGGGTGCCTTTGGGAGGTCAAGGTGGGTTGATTGCCTGAGCCTAGGAGTTCAAGACCAGCCTGGGCAACATGGCAAAACCCTGTCTCAACAAAAAAATACAAAAGTTAGCCAGGTGTGGTGGTATGTACCTATAGTCCCAGGAGGCAGACGTTGCAGTGAGCCAAGATTGTGCCACTGCACTCCAGCCTGGGTGACAGAGCTAGACCCTGTCTCAAAAAAATTTTTGTATGTTATACTTTGCTAAGCTTTTTGTGTGTTTCAAATGTCTTCCAGCAACATGTACATTTAATATATAAACTGAAAATCTAGTCTGGCCATATTGGGATTCAGGGATAGTAGATTCTGAGGTTTCTAAATGGATAGGTGACACAGTCACAGAAAGTACATGTGGCAGAAAATGTAATTAAGCAAGCAGGTGGACAGTCATTTTGGAGAATAACAACAAGGCTTCTGGGAATCTGTAGTGCTATATTGTCCAATATGATAGCTACCAGATATATGTGGCTATTTAAAATTAAATTAGTTAAAATATAATTTAAATTCAGTTCCTTAGGTTTACTTGCCACTTTTCAAATACTCAGTGGCCATATGTGGCTACTGGCTGCAATATTGTACTGCTCAGGAGAACATTTTTATCATCTGAGAGAGTTGTATTGAGCAGTGCTGCTCTAGTGCATCTGCTGACTATCAGACTAAATACAAGCATAAGTGAGACAATATATCCACTTCATCTGTGGAAGGAGATAAGTTTCAAACCCTGTGAGATAGACAGTGGATGATTGATATTCTTACTGTATCTTGATAAATATTGACCCAGAAGAGGGGGAGAGAGAGCCTGTCTGAGAGTGACTACCTGTAGTTTCAATTATACAGAGTTAGGGGTAAAGCAGAGATAGAGTTTAAAATAAAACAACAGCAGACAGAGGCTTATCAACTTCCCCACTTTTTGTTTGTGTGAGTTCTTTTCTTTTTGCAGACAATAAAGGTAATATATCAGCACTGAGGAATATTTGAAAAGCATAATAACTTTCTTGTCTTCTTATGCAGAGTGTACTGAACACACTTTATTTCTTCCCTAATGACTCTGAGTCATCATTATTGAATTACAGAATGCTGCATGTAGAAAAGAATGAAGGGCAATGTTCTCCCAGACTATTAAGATATACAGAGAGACTTAATGCATACATTCCCCCCTGTATTAAGCAACTCTAAACTGTAGCTCTTTTTAATCTTGCCATTCTTTTACCTCATATTTTATTATTATCTATAACTCCCTACTTGTCTGGGAGCTGTCTGCTTCTAGTAGTCTACTATTTCTACTGTCTTATCTTCTATAAACATAATATACAGTAAAGCATGTTAGAAATAACTAGATAATTATACTTCTCAAATAAAATTTTAAGTTTACCATCTAAATGCCTCTGGCCTGCTCTGCTACTGGTAGGGTGTGTGAATATTATGTCAAATAGTTCCCCACTCCGCATATCCTGCCTTCTCCTTGGAAATCATCAGTGAGACATAATGCACACAGCTTGGAACATTGAGGAAGGGAGTACAGAGTTTGACTTATGGCTCAGCTGTATGATATGGGCCCTGAGCAAATCTCCTAGCTCTGTAAAAATCAGCTTTCTTATCTGTTAATCATCATGTGCATTATCATTAATGTTAACACTCATAAAGTACTTAGCAGTGTCAAGCGATGTTCTAAGTGTCTTTTATGTATTTGCTCACTGTAATCTTCATGATACCCCATGAATTAGGAAAGGAGCTTTTATCTGCAATTTACACATAAAGAAAATGAGATACGTACAAATTCAGTACCAGCTCTCAGACCTATATTTCCAAGTTGCAAGCGTTATATTTCTTTAAGAAACATTTAGCTCTCTTTTGGATTTATGATTTTATTCTGAATGATTGAAGTTTTTGGAGGTGGGTTTCCAGGTAATAGAATATTGTAAAGCTCTGACTATTTCAGAGAAACTGTGCAGAACAGCATGCAATAGACGATACTCTCAGTGGAAAACCATTCATCTCTAATGAAGAGGGGGTGATCAGACTAGTGTAGCCTGGAGACAAGTAAAATAAATGTAATCAGTTTGGCTACAATTGTTAGGGTTTTGTGAAAACTGTGGGCTGGTAACTTAAGCTTAGGATTTGGAGAGAGTCAAGACAAGGTTTACATGACAAGAAGAAAAATTATTGTGTTAGCTTATGTGTAAAATTCAAGGCTTAGAAGAATTTTTGCTCAATTTGGTTTCTAAAAGCATTTCCAAGATTTTATTTTCAAACTAAATATTTATGTTAATATGTTATGTTAATGTGGGCTTAACAGCCTTGTTCTGGAAATAAACTTGTCTTTTTTATGATATTTCTATGGTGATTCTCCCAAATATAAGTTGATGATCAAATACAGTTCTGAGTATCTAAATGACTTTTAGATTATTTGCCTCTTTATATGAAGCCAGGGACTTTATACCAGGAAGAAATCATACCTAGCTACTTTTGTTTCAGGAAAGAAAGGGATTTTGTGATGAGATATTATCCCATGAGCATATATTAGCCCTGGAAGCTATCTTTGTCTCGAAAATGGCTCTTAGTAAAAGATGGACAAATAGAATTTCCTACTGAGCTAGGGATCCATCGATGAGATTACTATAGTGAACTCATACTGGCTAAATTTCACATCAAAATAAATAGAAGATAGTAAAATCAGGCCTGGCATCGTGGCTCATGCCTCTAATCCCAGCACTTTGGGAGGCCAAGGCGGGTGGATCACTTGAGGTCAAGAGTTCAAAACCAGCCTAGCCAACATGGCAAAACCCTCTCTCTACTAAAAATACAAAAATTAGCTGGGCATGGTGGTGCACGCCTGTAATCTCAGCTACTCCAGAGGCTAAGGCAGGAGAATCTCCTGAACCTGGTAGGCAGAGGTTGCAGTGAGTGAAGTTTGTGCCACTGCACTCCAGCCTGGGCAACAGAGTCAGACTCTGTCCCAAATAATAATCATGATAATAACAATAATAAATAAATAAATAATGATTTTTAAGAAGCCTGCTTAGCGTGCTGCAATTATTGAAGGTGTTTTGTCATCTTCCTTATGGTTCTTCTGCACACATATTCTCACATCCCTCCCACTCTCAGAGCCATACTCCCCAAAATATACAGGCTAATTTTAGCATTCATAAATTTAAGAAAACTTACAATTTTTCTTTTCTTTTTTCTTTTAAATTATATTTTAGTTTAGCTGAAAGAAGAGCTATATATCAGGTCTAGCAACACTTCCTCCCAAATGACTGTCATAAAATTGAATTTTTCCAGCAGAGAATTACAGAAGTATTTCGCAGTGTTGTGTGATTTCTGTACTCTGAGAGTCCATGAACTCTGAAATTTGGGGACATTCATTATCCTGTGTCAGAAGACAGAAGCGTTTCCTCAGTACCTCTGGCTGATCACTTGTGCTGGACTGAGCAGTAGTGCTCAGGCTAGCTGGGACCAGGTTGCTGCAATATGTTTGGAACAGGTTTCCTTATCACTCATTTTCCTTTACAGATGTCAGAGTAGCTGCCAACATGTCAACAAAGCAAACCTGTATTCACTGGAAAGTAGCAGAGCTACCAAGGCCGTTCAGTACTTTTATCTTGCTGGAAGTTCTTTGTCATTTTTTCTTCTTAGGGCATTTGCAAACTGATTAATAATAGGGAAGTTACTGCCCAATGAAGTTAACATGTCTAAAGACCTGTAGTTGACAAAATTCAGAAGAATATAGGTTACAAAGCATCCACAAGGCATAAATGCAAATTTTTATACTCATATGATATTAAAATCTTTATAAGATTATTTCAATTCTTTAGGACATAGTGAAGGGAAAGCAGAAAACTAAATTACTCCATAAAATAAAGCATTATAGTGTACCACAGGAACTGAAGGTTGTAGCAGCAGTGCATGAAAAATAAAACTCAGCCGGGCTTGGTGGCTCACGCCTGTAATCCCAGCACTTTGGGAGGCTGAGGCGGGTGGATCACCAGAGGTCAGGAGTTCAAGACCAGCCTGACCAATATGGAGAAACCCATCTCTACTAAAAATAAGAAAATTAGCCTGGCCTGCTGGTGTGTGACTGTAGTCCCAGCTACTTGGGAGGCTGAGACAGAAAAACTGCTTGAACCCGGGCGGTGGAGGTTGCAGCGAGCTGAGATTGCGCCACTGCACTCCAGCCTGGATAACAGAGTGAGACTTCATCTAAAAATAAACAAACAAATAAATAAATAAATCTCATTTAAACCCTGTTTGATTACAAATTTGCATTCCATTGCGTAAACTCTGGGTTCATGTCACAGGCGCACTTGTTAGAGTTCTCTGTAAATGAAAAACACGCTGGACTCTTTGAGCTGGTATGTAAATGTTCTGCCGTGTTGTCCTCATATACATGTTCTTATACTCTGCTTTTCTGGGGGACAGTGTATCCCTATCTTTAATTAGGAAAATATAAGCACTATCATTATGGGCATAGCTAAGGATATACTAAACTGATTTATGAAAAACGTTTAAAAACATATTAGCCCTAAGATACTACTTTTACCTCTTGTTAAATCTAATGCAAATAATATCTTGATTACATTAACAGAGGCATGTAAGTTGATGAAAATCAGCAAAACTTCTAAATATTCAGTATGCTTGACCTTCACTTAGTTCCATCTCTCCATGACCATATGAATTTTGCCACTTTAGCTCCCTACTTTCTTGCAGTAGTCATCAATTTTCCTGCTTCAATTGCTACTAAGGTTTATTCTGTGTAGTTAATTCTTTGTAATCTCTTCATGTAGGCAGTGATAGATTCTTTCCTCATCATGATATAATTAACTTCTTTGCATAATATTTAGCATCAAAACAAAAATCCTGTTTACTTTGAGAGGCTATTATAATGCAAGGAGGTATGTTAAAGAAAAGGAGAAGTTTTCTTTCTCAAGTTCCGAGAGCGTGAGTTTCTGGGCATAAAATCTGAAAGAAGAAAACTCATTGAGAGTGGTTTCTTTCTCTGTTAGAATTACATGCATCTCTACAATTCATTGGTTGTGAATATCTTATAAAACAAAGTTCTGTAAGTCAGCAAGTACATCTAACTTAATAATGCCTAGATTCTAAACACAGTTTATGAAACTCCAGACATGACATTAGCTAAAGAGAGTTGAGAAGAAGAAAAGGAAAATGTGAACTCTGACAAGAAATTATGGGAAAGTCTCCTTCAAAGAAAGGGGTCGGCAACATAGCCTTGTGGCTAAACACCAAGAAGTAAGCCTTAGTGCTGATTTCCTGTTCATAGAAATATGCTAGGAAAGTGTAGGTAATATTATATTTACACATCCGTGCTAACCTCCTATTTTTAACACTCAAGTCTAGCATATAAAAAAAAAATGAGGGTAAATCTTTGGCTCAGAATTCAGCCAAAAATGAATTCCTTTTGCCTTTTTGATTAAGATCCACTCATCTATTTTTGCAATCTTTGAATATGGGAAGAAAGAGATTTATCAGATTCACAGCATACAACTCATATAACTAAAAAATAGCTTTCTATTCATGTTTCAGGACTGGCAGACAGGTAAAGAATATGAGCTTAGCCTTGTTTAAAGAAATTTGTGTTAAGAAAGCAAGGTGTGAATGATATGGTTTGGCTGTGTCCCCACCCAAATCTCATCTTGAATTGTAGTTCCCATAATCCCCACCTGTCATGGGAGGGACCTGGTAGGAGTCCCTCCAGTCCTTATTGAATGATAGGGACGGTTACCCCATGTTGCTCTTCTCATGATAGTGAGTGAGTCTCATGAGATCTGATGGTTTTATAAAGGGATTTCCCCTGCACATGCTCTCTTGCCTGCCACCATGTAATGTGCCTTTGCTCCTCCTTTGCCTCTAACATGATTGTGAGGCCTCCACAGCCATGTAGAACTGAGTCCATTAAACCTCTTTTTCTTTACAAATTACCCAGTCTCAGGTATGTCTTTATTAGCACAGTGGGAACAGGCTAATACAATGACATTTTCTAAATTTTTCTTGAAATAAAGTCACACAATCCTAGCATATGTTTGATAATAAAATACAAGATGATTAATGCTTAATTTCCATTAATGTAAAAAGACATACTTGGGATATCCGCAAGTATGAAGGCACTGGGAGAGATGGCTATGAAAAGTGAAAATTTGTACAATGCTTGCACTAGGCCTTATATAGAGGGAAATGTATATATACACGTGTGTGTGTGTTGTGTGTGTGTGTGTGCATATATATATATATATATAGAGAGAGAGAGAGAGAGAGAGAGATCTCATCCCAGTGCCTTGGGGTGTCTGTGCATTTCAGAAATCTTTGTGTCTTGCAAAATCATGTACTAAAAATCACAAGGTGTATGGGAACAATAAAGCTTAAGGACTGATTTCCCCCAAACAAATGCAACTTTGTAACCAAAGCAATAATAAAACAATTATTGACATGTCATAAAAC